>NW_009593229.1:0-13303 GCF_000690535.1 Cariama cristata
CGGGGGAGGCACCGGGGCACTGCGCGGCAGCAGGCAGGGCACCACCCGGGTCCGTGCCATCACGCCGAGCACGGCGCACCCACCAGTGTTTTCCAGACCTGCATTGCAGCTGGGTGATGTTTTTCAGATCTGGAGCTTGAAAGGGAGCAACTCCAACAGCAACAAATGCCAGGAAAGGCAGGTGGCATAGGTGAGATGCCAAGGCAAGGAGCTGAATCCTTTAACTGTAAACCAGGCTCATCACAGCATGAAAGGAGAGGGAGAAGACATGGAAAACTGCTCGCTCATACCATTGCCGAAGGAGGCCCCACAAACCTCTAAGAACGAGAGATGCAGGATCCTGTGTCACTGCTAACAAGTACCTCTGTCTTAAGAAATCCAAATCCTCTTTGATCTGGGAACTCTGCAAGAAGCATCTATTTTTGATGGGTAAAGGCAGGGTTAAGACAAGCACTCAAACAGCAAAGTTGTTTTTAGCTTAGCTAACATCATATAATTTTCTGTGGTTTTATGACTTGAGGACTTGTTGCTCCCTATCGCTCTCACTTTTGCTGTTTGGGTTGCTGCGCTAGGACTCCAAAAGCTGCAGACATGAGTTTTTCTTTGTCTTTAAATTGACACAGGTGAACAAATAGGGACTACAGAGAAAAGGAAGCGGGAAGCAACGTTCAGAAGGCCTTCAAGGTTAAATGAGGCATTGGTAACATATTTGCATAGTTTGAGAGAGGTCTTTAATGACCTTGGAAGTTTTCAGCATTTCGGAAGTTTACAGCCCAGCGTAGGGTTTCTGGGAACATCAAGTGAGTAAGTGCTTTCAAACCCACTCCGAGAGCCCACACAATCACAGAGTCACAGTTTGCTTCACTGCCCAGGAAGCATCATTGATTGTCCATGGGACTTGCAATATCATTCTGTGAAAGCAGATGAACTCTTTACAATCCAAATTTCACCCATGGTGAAAGAAAAGCAATGAGACAACAGAGGTGTAGAAGGGCAGACAAAGTTCAAGTAATATGCAGGAAAATGCCTCAGGGTAATTTTTGGTCACAAGCCTCTATAAAGGACTATTTCTTTTTTATTTAGCTTTCTGATTTTTCTCAAATGAATTAACACGGGGAGAGGGGGAAGGTGTCAATACTTCTGAATATAGCAGCTGAACAGTTGCAACACAATACAAGAGTAGCAAGATGCCCCCCTTATACATATCTTCCTGAAAATAAGCCCTATTTATCACCTGAACCCTTCTATTATTTAATTTCCCCCAACTAGTTGTATTTACCTCTCCTGATCTCCAACAACTAGAACTAAAGATGATGTGGTACCACATACTGCCAAAGACGCTCACATAACTTCCCTCTGCATTTCCGAATGGTCTCTGGTCCACTAGATACTAACATTTATTTACCTTAACTGAAGTTTAGATCCATGACCTAGAACAGGTCTGCACCCTGTTGCCTGGTCACGCAGGACCATTGGAGCTCTGAACTTCAGCTCAAAGCTTCAGAGCTGCTTCAGACTTGCACCATTTTAGGAAAATCTAGTAATTTTGAACGTGTTCACCAATTACTTGCAGAAAAGGACGTAACGGTAGACATGGTGGAAGCAGATCAGGAACATGCCTGCCCCGCCTGTGACTGCAAGCGTGATCCATGAAGGAGGTGACTGCCTGGGGCAGCGGTCAGATTTGTACAGCCAAACATACGTGAATATTGTACATCCGTTAACCGGGAGGCTGATTCACAGGAACCTGCTCTTTTGCCCCAGAATCGGTGGCAGGCGCTGTGTTGTCAGCGCCCCCTCGCCCCGCAGGCCAGCCCATCAGCCACCTGCCCAGGGCTGCGGGCAGCCTCTCCCTCCCCTGCCTCGGACAAAGCGAGGTCAGATGGGTGAGCCTCGGCCGCGGCGCGTTGCTGCGGGTTGAGATCAGCCTCCAGCACGGGGAGTGCATCGCTCCCCCGTGAGACCATCAATCTGTCCCCACCCCCACCTCTCCTTCTCCCGCATTAACCTAAAAATACGAGCGCATGTGCTCGCCCCCAGTGCTTCTGCTCCCAGAAACCACCCTGTTCCCTCCCTCCAGCGCTCCTTATCTAAGGCAGCGTGTCACTGCAATTTTATGGTCAACATTACAGGCTCAAGCCCTCCTTTGAGCCAATCGCCCCGCGCCGCATCCGTTAGGAGAGCAGCCAGGCTTCCCAGGAGGAGCTGCCTCCTGCGCTGCGCTGCCTGACCCCCTCCGCCAGCAGCCGCCATAAATCTGCCGTACCTGATGGGAGATGGGCTTTTTAGGATCTCTCAGGGTGCTTTGAGGTAGCGCTTCTATGAACTCCGTGCCACAATAAATAATGCTACCTGCAATATGTCTTTGGGAACGTGTCAGCAGCGGCTGTCCTGCCATGAATTTTTATTCTTTTGCCGTCTGGAAGATAGATTCCAGATACAGCATTTCCCCGCACTTAGTGTCAAATCTCTTTACCCCTTTGCCCCGGCAGAATGACAGGGACCACAAATAAAATAAAATAATAAAAAAGAAGCATAGGAAAAATAGCCTGAGAGCAGAGGGAAAGCACTAAACTCACCTCTCTCCGCAGCTGAGCAGCTTCAGAGATGACAGCGGTGACTACGGGCAGGGGCAATTTGGAGCAGGAAGAAGGTAATTTTTGTACGCTGCCGATAAGACTTCTGCGGGAGGATTCCACGGAAAGGAGCGTAAAAATAAAATTGCTATGAAGAGCATAACGTATGTAGAACTGGAAGAGACGGGAACGTGGGTGCACGTGCCACCCCAAACTGCTGTGCCACAGATGGGGAAATAATGTACCGATAAAGGAAGGGGTTTTTTAAATCAAAAAACCTTTCTCAATATAGAGAAAAAGGTCACACAGAAAGACTAATGAAACTGTCTAAAAATTTGCAAATCTCGCACTGCAGATCTGTTATCAAGGTTAGAGCGTGAAAGGAAGAATGCTGTAACAAATACCAACAGGAATCCCATGAAAAAGCAAATTGCAATTGGCACAACAATCCTGTAACGTTCATTTGGATTGCTGGACGAGTGTGTGTAGCACAGCCCAGGGGTCAATAGTGGGGCCAACGGTGTTTAAGAGCTTCATCGATGAGCTGGACACGCAGAGAGAGAGCCCACCTTCAGCAAGTCCCTGCCAACGCTACAAAAGCAGGAGGAGGAGCTCACGCACCAGAGGGTTGTGCTGCCCTTCAGAGGGACCTCCAAGGGGCCAACAGGAACCTTGACATTCAACAGAGGGAAAAGCCCGGTCCTGCACCTGCGGAGGAGCAACCCCAGGCACCAGTACACGCCAGGGCCTGACCTGCAGAGAAGGACCTGGGCTTCCTGAAGGACGGACATCGGGCTGACCACGAGCCAGCAACGTGCCCTTGTGGCAAAGGCAGCCAGCGGCATCTTGGGCTGCACTGGGAGGAACACTGCCAGGAGGTCGAGGGAGGGGATCCTGCCCCTCTGCTCAGCACTGGTGAGCCCATACCTGGAGTGCTGGGTCCGGTTCTGGGCTCCCCAGTGCAGGACAGATACAGACCTAGCGGTTGGATGAGGCAATCTCCAGAGGCACCTTCCATCCTCAGCAACTCTGTGACCTGTGTGAGGAATCCAGGCTTTACTTTCTGGTTACCATGTATAAGCAATTGAGTAAACTACCCTTAGGACTCCAGAATACTTTAAAAAAAACAGGCAGGTAAAATATCATTAGTTGTACAATTCAATTGGGAATATGAGAAATATCTGCTCAAACAACAGTATAACAGCCAGAAAAACTCTGTAAAAAGATGAACAGTTCTGACTAGACAGGAGTTCACAGTGCACAATTTGTTCCTCTCAGTTTCCCTCTTCTAGCTCAGTGCCTTATATCAAAACAAAATGATGACTCTTTTCCACCTCTGAATACGGTCTGGGCTGCAGTGCAATCTTAATTTGAGGACATCATTTTACTTTCTTCCTTTACTCTGATGAAATGACCAAGTTTCACATCCCTTACATCTAAAAGAGATTAGGACAAGCACTCCAGTATCTTCACATCAATATGCACATGCCAGTCGTAACATACAGTCTGTTAAAGACCTCACCATTCTACCATTGTCCAGTCTTCAAGTGAAGTCACAATACATCGATGCCATATGAAAAGTCCGCTTCAGCATACGTGCTTCCCAATTCACATCAAAGATGATGACACTGTAGTCAGGACACAGCTACCCGGTTGCCTTAATATCTGTCCTCTTCCTATTTCCACCTTTGAATGTGAACTTTAAACACTGGAATTGAGACTTTGTTAACTATGTATCACTCAGCAACAGTCCTACCAAACAAGCCACCCAAAGATGTTGAGCAACTGCTTTTGCCACACTGCAGAGTTAAAGCGGCGGAGATTTACAAGGTCACTGACAAATGCAAGTATTGATTGAGTATTAAAGTGTCTTGTGATTAATACAGCCTTCGAAGTAATTAGTGCAGAAGATCTCTTATATCTCACCATGTTTAAATAATGTATCTGTGAACATGCAGGCCCCCTGTCAATCACTCTGGCTGAGGCCAAACATCATATCACCTGATAACTCATTTGGAAACTGGGCTTCCTGCCTGCTGAATATCTTTCAAAACCAGCAACTCTTTCCTAATTGCCTGGGGTGACCTATATTTAGAGCCTTGCAGTTCACTGGGGGGGCAGAGTGGGAGAAGAGAGCTCGAAAAAACACTAAAGGACGCTATTCGTACAATGGTAATACAACCCCACGAGAAATACCAGAGGCGCTGAACAGAACTGGCTGAGGGACCCAAGGCAGGAACACACAAACAGCATTTGCTCAACCCAGACACACTATTCCCACACCTGCTGTAGCCATACAACTCTCTCCCATTCGCACTTAGGTAAGTCTAGATTTTTTCATACAGTAGTTGATGTTAAAACTGGGAATTATGGAATTGCAATTTGAATTCAAAGAAATACGTAAGCCAAGATGGACACAATTTCTGCCAGGTCTCCTAAGTTTTTATTGGGGAAAGAGGTGTTTGACTAATACTTCTCAAGCTGTATCTGCATCTGGCTCACTATCAGATCCCAGAAATCTATGATTAGGATTTCTGTGATTAGAATAATAGAAAACAGGGCTGGAAAGGACCTCAGAAAGTCACTAAATTGATCTTTCTACCCACAGGCAGAATCAATTACACCTAAGCATCCTAGTGCCCTGGCATCCTAGATTGAAAGGATGGGTCGTGTTAATCTAATAGCAAACTGGTGGTAAACTCTTGATCAATTTGCAGTCATCTGCATCCTCACTAATTTTCCCACTCCCTGGGACTTGGGACCAACAGGCTCATAGCACAGTCTAACTACTCTTGAGGTACAGGAGTGCAGGAATAAGAACAACTTAAATTATAAAAGAAAAAAATATGCTTCAAAACCAGAAGGTCTTCAGGAGAAAGTAGATAATGGAAAAAAAAAAAGAGGGCGGAAAAGGTATCTGCAGTGTGTAGGAGGTACAGAAGCATCAGGGGAAGGAGGGCAAAGACAAGGAATATTCACAATCAAACTCAAAAAAGCTTACATTTTGGAAACATTATGGCTCGTTTATTTCCCTTTTTTTTTGCAGCTATTTAAGGAATACCTTTTCTTGTTATTATATAGTAGAGCATAATACCTAGATAAAAAAATATACACAAGAATGTGCTGAGAGGAGGATTACAAAAAGACCTAAAAAAGTCACTCTGCTCTTCCACATGTGCTCAGTGACATTACAAAACCGCTGTATAAGGCAGCTCACACGCTTCATATCAAAGACCCAGGCTCTGTGTGGGGCTCTGCATTCTGTATCTAAACAAACTCTTTGAGCCCCTCTCGGTTAGTCCTTGAAGTAACTTCTGCAGAGGGAGAAACCTCAGCTGGTGCCGAGGCCTCTCCGGCTAGGGCTGGAGTATCCCCATCTCAGCTCTTGGTCCCCACCAGAAAGGCCTAAATCCACTCTGAAATGAGGTCACCACCATCTCCGGGAAGATCAGGCTGTCAGCAGTTACCAGAACTACGCGTGAGTTTTTCTGGAGCAAGCCAGCATTTATCGGTCACCTGGATCTAGGAGGTAAATGTTCTGCAGCAAGGGCTACTTCAGCAAAGAGGAGAGCTGGGACCACAGCATCAGAGTCCTTCTGGGGAAGACACAGTCCTCGCCTTCCACTGCCCGTTGGTCTCGGCCCATCGATCCAGCCTGTCCAGGTCCCTCTGGAGAGCCTTCCTACCCTCCAGCACATCAACACTCCCACCCAGCTTGGTGTCCTCTGCGAACTTACTGAGGGTAAAATAAGCAGCTTTACGCCTTCTGCGTGCTTTTTGGAGTCCATGAAGCACCAGGTACTCATCTAATGTCTTCTCAATCTCTTTTCTACCATTTTCTCTAAACAATTGTAATCACAGGGTTTCTCTGAAGCACACTTAGAGACCGTTAAACATTTGCTGCTTATTGGGTAAATAAGGCTCTGGGAAACGTTTTCCTTCAAACTCATTCATTTCTGAACCACTATTTGATTCCAGTTTAGAAAAAGCAAAGAGCTGAACTGCAACCCCACTATCCATCTCAATCAGTCTTACGCTTTCCTCTAACGGAGACTAAGGACTGATGTAAAACAAACCAATATTCTGGTGTTCTGCAAACACTGCACACCCCTGCTGACTGGCCAGCACCAAGTGGGTGCAGAGCTGCCAGCCAGAGCACCCCTGGTTTAGAGGAGAGCTGGGACCACAGCATCAGAGTCCTTCTGGGGAAGACACAGTCCTCGCCTTCCACTGCCCGTTTAACTTTCAGGGGTTAAAATATGCAATATATGGAAGTTAATCACTCTCATACACAATCAAATCAGAGCAATTCCTAAACTAATTTAGAGGGGGTAAAAAGAAGGAAAAATCCTTCTTCCTGGAAGGCAGTGAAAGAAACCCAAACGTGGGACTTGTGGCTTTTTCTTTAGACAAAGCACTAGAAATACTCTCCTGCCTTTAGTGTTAATCTCACTTACTTTCTTCTTGCACCTGCTAATGTTCCATAAGTCTCTCTTCCTTCCCCTCCTACAATTTTATTTATTCTGACTATTTTACCAGGTATTGGTTCAACACGCTCCACTCAAATGTTCATCATTTAGTTCTCTGGGTAAATTGTGTTTAATCAGCACAGGAGAGAAAATAGCATAATTATAGATGCCGGATGCCATTACACTCAGAAGAAATTAAACCTTGTCTTAAGCTGTCCAGTGGTGCCTCTGATGAAAACAAGCAGGCTGGGTCGCTAGGGAGGTTACCGAGAGGTTAGTGGCCATATAGGGCCAAACGTACCTTCTAGGACCTCTGAACCCAAGGAACAGGAGAGGCACAGAGGGAGAAAGAGAGAAGCTGCTATGGATAAACAAAGAACACCAGAATTTGTCATGATGAAGCTAGTAAAGGCATCTTTCTTTTTGAGAATGAGATAAGCCAAACTCCTACCTCAATTATAGTGCTGAAAAACAAGGTTGCTACACAGAGATGTGGTGGTTGTAAATAAACCCTGTCCACAAAAATCCTCTCTTAAGAGTAAGGACAAAGAAAATGCATGCTTCAACTCTGGCCTTAAGACAAGGCTTGCCTCAGCAGATGGTGAATTCTTCTGAGTAGGAGTTAGGCTTCCTTGGTTGGTCAGTCTGCTTAGCACGGCAGTGCCGAGCTTTACCGGACTGCAAATAAATGGTTCAACACCAAAACGGAGGGAAGAGAGGACATCCATACAAACTACCAGCCCAGAGGTAGTGCCTGCTCTACTTTGTGCCAACTATAGCACTTCTGTGTAATGGGGTTTCTTTAAGGTAAATAATTCTATTTTAGTAACATTAATGGACAAATTCTTTACTGATCAATAAAGTCCAAAAAGTTATTACAGTAACAAAGACACAAATAGATTCCGAAAGCTGCTCAGAGGAAGAAGTGGGACAGTCTTCTCCAGCTGGCACTGAGCCACTTAAAACTTGACGTTACCCTCATATTACAGTTTACCCAGGTTATGGCATAAATTGCTATAGGAGATATTTCACCTGAAGACACTTCTTTTTCATCACTTGACATCAGCGCTCAGAAATGACTACCCAGGTTCAGACAGAACAATGGCCAGAAAGGCTGAGTGTTGTATTTTATTTATTATTTATTTTTTGCTAATAATACATCTGAGGTTTAGATAAGTAACTAAGAGGAAGGAGAGCTCCTTCTAGTCCATCCTGCTGCCGACAATTAAGAAACCTCAAAGTAATTTTTGAAAATGTCAGCGTCTCATTTAGCAAACGGATAAATAATGAATGAAGCATAATCACTGTCCTGTGCTGGTGGTACAGCTTCGCGGTGTCATTAGTAAACTAACGGTATAATATCTTCGTGTCACAGTTTAATTATATCTTGTAATTAGTTTCAGCAATGGATTGCACAGAGTCAGGCCCCCTGAGCTAAACAAAAGGTAATAGAACTTTCAGAGTCCTTGCATAAATCAATTATGAAAGTGTCCTGTGTTATTTGAGGCTTGTTTGCCGTAATTTTATGCACAAAGAAGAAATGATCCCTGCTGCCTATGGAGGGCGATTCACCTTACCAATTGCCTGCCTAAATGAGTATACGTACGAGAGGAGCATGAGCCCATCCTGCACCGTACATCTATCAATGCACGCTCATCTAACGAGGGTGGCAAGCATGGCTGCCGAGAGAGCGAGTGGCGTGAGCAATGTATAAAAAATGCACCTTGCCTGGTTGTGAACACCACAAATACAGGAACATCACATGCAGACAGAGTAAGATGGTGCTATGATTTTTCTGTTGTTGCTGCTGCTGTGTTATAGGCTAGTACTCGAGTCTGGCATTTTACAGGTATTATTCATGTAATCCTCTGCATCCAAAGGTGCATGTTGTTGCATTTCTGTTCACTGTCCTGAAGGGACCACACCACCAGCCAAACAACACCTACGCCTTCCTTCTCTCTCTTCTTTATCCAGAGTGAAAAAAGCCCCCCCCGTGAGAGACACCTCATCTCCAGTTTGCATTAGCACATCAAGACAAGCCACCAGCACTGGGTCCTGGCCCAGTGGCTGTCCTCCTTGTACAAACACGCTTGGGTTAATCATTTCTCCTGCTTCATTTCTGATATTACTCATTTGCTGCCACAGGAATGAATCAGGCAGAAGAGGGCCATACTGGAAACAGATCCATACAGGCTGAAGGGTCCATTGAGGTTACGCAATTGTAATTGCAGCAGATCAAAATCTCTGCTGCCATCCTGCAGGCTGCTACTTAAGCTCCGGAAATTCTACAGAAGACACTCTTAAAAATACCACGCCAGGAGCGTGTGCGTATATAAACTGCGGATGTAAAAACCCATACCTGTAAAGTGGCTGTGAATGATCTCCACTATCTCAGCCTACAACTTCTCCCATAGTTTCAGAGAAAAAAAGAGTTGCATTACTGGCATTAAATGTATAAAATAATGTTTCAGGCTTAATAGCTGTTATTTTATTTACATATTTTTTCCACAGTCTTCTTAAGAGTACTGTGTATTCTGTTACCATTCCTTTACGTACTGATGCACGCACACGGCTCTCGCTGCTCTGATGTCTGAGTGCCTGAATCATTTGTCTTTCCACGTTCCTCCTCTGCCCCCACTGCTTGGTGTTGGAAGCTGCCTATGTTACGTGGGATGGAGAAGGAAGAAAAAAAAAAATAAAATCAAACCTCTCAGTGTGTCTGATTTTGGCCTACCGAGATCTCCAAAAGCAAAAAAGGCTCAAAGCAGAAGCAAAGGGCTGTCCGCAGGTCACCCAATCCGAGTCTGAGTGTCTGGGATCCCTACTGTGGGCAGCAGAGGAGAAGTGTGGAGAAGAGTCTGAAAGGTGCCAAGACGTGTAATCGTCTCAGTTCTGATCAAGCTGCAAAACACACTGGGGTCCTGGTTCAAAGCCCTCATCAAGTCTGCCTTGAAAGTGAATCTAGTGGCATGCTGGCCTTCCTGTTTATACAACAACTTACAGGTTTAAATGAAAAGCTGCTTGATAAAGCAGCCAGAATCCTCCTATTGTGAGCCCTTCAGCAAATTTAACAAAAGAAAAAGCACCGACTAGAAAAAAAGGGGAAAAAAAAAAAAGTCCACTCCTCCGAGCGGTGCTGCAATCCGGCTGGTTGCCATGGTGACATGATGACTTGTTCACATGGCAACATACCTTAGGTCCACTATTAAAATGATGAGAGTAAACTGGGTTGCACTAAGTATGGTATCCTGTCTGCTGTACGAGCCTTTCTCTGCAGCAGGAGCTGGGACAGATACCAGTGTACCAAAGGGAGGAAAAGGAGAACAAAGCTGGAGACAGCAGTTCTGGTGGGTAGTGGGAAAAAAAGGGGGATAAACAGAGTTCTAGATCTGTATCTGAGATGAATGACAGCCACACAGATGCTAAATTAAATTTCACTTTGATATAAAATCTGCCTTTATAAGCTAAAGGATGTTTTCCATACATCAGTAACGTGCTCCAGAGGGCACTGAACTTCTTTAGGAAGTGACCTCTAGCGAGCGTTGGCGAAAAGTAAGTGGGGGAAATCACTGGAAAGCCTATCGACACAAAGCTAATTGTGTTAAAAATAAAAACTTAATAAATAGCTGCTACAGCAGTGAAATGCAATCATGTACTTTGTCATTTACAATAAAATCTTGAACAACTAGCAAGTGGTAAATTGTTCAACATCTATTTAGTCAGAATGAATACCCAAGATTGCAAAAAATACATTCTCATTACAATGTTATTGGTGTGTTTTCTGCAATTCTTTTAATTTTCACAGATTTAAACACCTCCTCCTGATAGCACAGAAAATTGTGACACTGCTGGGGAACTCATCATCCAGTTGTCCCTCGTTTAGATGAAGGACAGAATGAACCTCCTTGGTTTATGAAGCATGTACGTTATACAACAGACACAAGAAAGCCTCTTAAAACATAAAACATGAGAAAAAATACCTTTAATACAGATTCTACTTTAATTTTTCCGGTTTCCTTTTATTACTTTCTATAGAAGACAGTAGCCCGGTATCTTTCTTGTTCACTAACTTTAGTACAAAGTTTTAGCTTAACATCCCATTTCACTAATGTAGCGATGCAGAAGACACCAGGCACAATCTACTAATGTTTACTTTTATCACTCAATGGTTAAACAAAACCCGTAATGGCACGAAGCCCATAATATGCAGAAGCATTCATTTTTCCTGTTCTTGCCACAGCTACAGTCTCAGCATGTCACCCTTCATTTGTCTGAAACACTTTTCTATCTTCTCAAGAACTCAAAATTTGCAGATGACTTCTGGGCAGCTCCAGCATCCCTTGCTTTCAAGCCCTGCCTGCAGTGCCAAAGTGCTGCCGGGCTCTGCCGGCGCAGAACGAGGATGGTGATAAGGTGTACCGCAGCCTCACCACTACGCTGGTCGGGGCTTAATAAGTGGCTTGGGGGCCACGCTGCAAGCTCTAGCACGGAGGGTATGAAGGCCCCAGGATTTTAGCAGCAGAGAAGGATTCCTTTCATCTGTACTACCAATGAAACAATAGCTTTGTCCCACTTCCCGAAACATAGCGAACGATAACCGCCTCACAAGGATGGTAAACTGTACGTGGAAAAAAACACACCTTCTGGTGTCTATCAAACTATCATGACAGCTGCACTCACGTTTCCTCCTGAGGACCAAAATAACTACAAAGTGCATGAAATCATTAAGCACATGAAAATCCCAGAGGTAGGCTTGGGCTAAACCTCATGATTTCCCAACCCAAAGGCATCAAAGAACAATCCCTCATAGTTCATTTGCTGTTTCCCTTTGCTCTGCACATACCTGTACTACCAGTGAAGTTTGCCTTTGCTTGGTAAGCACAAAGCCTTAAGTCTGAGAATGCTCCTTCGGCGTGGAGAGAGGTTCCCCTGCTCATCCTTCCGGGCTGTGGAGCAAAGGCAAACAGCCACGGGGCAGCCAGGCGAGAGAGGGGATGGTGGCAGCTGGAAAGCTCAAGTTGGAACAAAAAGCCTTTCAAGTGCATCTGTGCACCTGCACAGCCACATCTGCACATTCTCCGTTTGTAGGAGCTTTTCCAAACAGGAAAGGGAAGCTGTCAATTTTAGGTAAAGTAAATATCATATTTTGCATGAGTCAATATGACAGTCCTTGCAGGAACAGAGGTGATAAGGTGCTGATTCAGTAGGAGTCTGGGAATCTAACTTCATATAGTGGAGATGAGGTCCCATTTTTATTCATAATGCTATTTAGTCAATAAACTAAACAGTTCAAACAAACTTCAAATTTTTCAGCATGACTCAATGCTTTAATCAGACCTGCAAGCTGATGTCCAGTACAGAAAGGTGTAGAGCAGAAATTAAGGCTATATCTGACCAAAAAAGTCTAAAAGCAAAGAACAGACTTCATATTTCCATTTTGTAAAGACTGATACCCAACCGTAGAAAATATACCTGTATAGTATTTTTTTCAATTGGTATAATTCATAGACTTTCAAAGCGGGCACAGAAAGTCTTTTGCAAGGCTTTTCTTCTCTCTTCTTCTCCTGCTCCACCCCTGCATATTCAGAGATGATTTTCTACTTTCCGCTTTCCAGTGGTTCAGCACACACCTACCTAATCCTTCCTTTAAAATAGCTGCTTCTACAAATTGCAATAATCTTACCATTAAAAAAAAAAAACACAACAAAAACAAAACCACAAAAACCAATTCCTATAAAGAGCAGAGAACTGGAATCAAGTTCACTGATTCCTAAACTTTTAATCATAAACCTAATTTTAGAAATAAGATTTCTCTGAAGGCAAATCAGGAAGAAATTTCAGCCACTTGTAAGAACTTCATTAATGGAAAAGGAACCTGAAGGTTCATCAGTTAGACAACAGGTGTGCAAACAATTCCTTCTACCTATGCTCTCACATCGACTTTATTTTCAAGTTTCACTCAATGATGGAGTTGTTTCTTAGCTCCTTGTGTGCTTAGCCATTTAATTAAAGCAATCCATATTGAATTCATGTCCAGATGCCTTGACCAGCAGAGCCAGATCCTCATTGGCATGCCAGCTGCTCAAAGAAGAGCACAGCCCCTCGCATACTAATCAGAATAGAAGGCAGTGATTCATCAGCCTACGATACTGCTTCAGCATCTACAAGCACTTATGACATGTAATTGCTGGTGCATAAGCAAGCCAGGCCACATTAAAAAGCCTACAGATAGTCAGAGATAAAAATTAATGACTTTTG
>NW_009593230.1:0-7275 GCF_000690535.1 Cariama cristata
CTTAGGGCAGCCGCCCCTAGTCAGCCACCAGCAAAGGGCCTGGGTCCTGGCAGACCCCAATCCTGCTTCTCCAGAGCCACCCACCTGCGCCCAGAGAGGCACCACACCGTTAGCGGGTTAATATGGACATCTTAATCGGCCAGCTGGTGATGGCAAACCACCACAGGGCCACGCTGGCAGGGGTCAGCTCTCCGCTGTTTTTTCTCTAGAATGTTGTTTTTTTTTATTTTCTGAGCATGCCCTCAGGCTTGGATGGAAGTCTGCAAAAAGCTGCGGGTCCCTGGGGGGCCGTCAGCGTGGAGCTGTGCTACCTCGGGGGCGGAGGACGGTCCCCGGCCATCACGCTCGGACAAGGCCAGGCCCTGGGCAAGCTGCAGCCAGGGTGGGAAACGGGGGATCCGCCAACTTTAACGTGTGACAAAGGGCATTTGTGGCGCTCCACAGCTGAGACATTCAGCAGGGAGAGAGCAAGGGGGACAAATGTCCCTGTTAAGAGCTCAGCTCCAACTGGGAGACTTGAAAATGGGGGTACCCTTGGCCAAGGGGTGTCTTCAGGGTCTTTCTATCTTGTCTGTATCTCTTGTGCTGCTCGAGATGGGGGCATTTGAGAAACCCTTTTGCAAAGCTTTACTCTTTTATTGTTGTTGTTACAGTTAAACTACAGGAGGACAAACTCCACAGCCAAAGGGGCTGGTACACCTGCCTCAGGACCTCCCTGGGCTGCCGGCCTCAGGAGGGGATGGTCCAGAGCTCTTTCCCCCCTCACAGAAGTTGTAACTGAAAACGTGGTTCAAGATGGTGCCCCATAGATGTTTCCCCTGGTTCTGTGGGCCACAGGGCCTAGTTTGGGGAATAACAGCTCTAAAATACTTCTGAAAGTCGACAGGAACGTGGTTCTCCTCAGCTTCTCCTGCAGACTACCTGCCCTAACCACACACGTTTCTGCATGGCCCTTCGGTGGCACATCTCGGATGGCGAGCTTGCCCGCTCCAGTCCCCTGCTCCTCCTGTGCTCCCCATGCAGACCGGCAGTGACTGCCTCTTTCACAGGCTAAGCTCTCTAAGAAATAATTGCTTATCCCAACACATGGTGCTTAATAACCCATGGTTTCAAAAGCCATAATTACATCCTAGTCACAGAAGGGCGATGCTGCTGCTTGCGGTCTGGGATGAGTACGCAAGCTTCTGGCTGGGGCAAGCTGAGGTCTGTAGGCCGAAGAGTTAAATCTCTTTAAGGGCACTTGTCACAGCCCTTCCTAGAAAGCTTGGAGCCGGGGAAGTGACGGATCACTCCCCGGTGGGACATTGCTCTGCCACCATGACACCAACGGATCCAGAGCAGCCAGAAGCAGCCAAGTGGAGGAGGTTAATTTGAATCCTGCTGATGTCTTAGAGAGTCATGACATTAGTGCGGTAACTAAAAGAGGAAAGACACACGCAGCCTGTATACTGACGCAGGTTGTAGAATAATTGCAAAGAACAATTCAGCAGCGGTGGGAGCCCAGCCGGGATGTAGGCAAGGAGCTGTGCCATTCTCCACTCAGACCAAAGGCGAGTGGCATCATTTGAAGTCCGAGGCTTGTTCTGGCGCCATTTCTGGGGCTGCTCAGCTGGCATCAGGGTCTGGTTGGGCAGAAACAGAAAGGGATCACAGTGTTCAGAAAGTCCGGGCAGGGTTCATTTTGGTACCTTGTCCCTGTCTGAAGGGATGCTGAAGAGGCTGTGCTGCGGAGGAAAGGCAGGCTCCCGTGCCAGAGGGGAGCCGGGCAGGGCACGCACCACCGCTTCTCCCAGGGAAACGTGTTGGTGCGAGCGTGGCTGGGTGTGCAGCAGGAGCTTGCCCTTTTCTTGAGGCCTGTGAGTGCTTCTCACTCTTCCTGGTGCTGGAGGAAGTCTTTGCCCCCAGCAGCGCCCGCTTTATTGGAGGCATGCCCATCTTTATTCCGGGCAGTGACTTGGGAAGAGCCGATCTGCACCAGGCACCGAAGTGGCTTTGCATGAGGAGGTGGTTAGCACCGTGACAACCTTCCCTGTCGGTGCAGCGGCAGCTGCAATCCCCCGCGGCTCAGGTGCTGCTGAGAGACTAAGGAATAACAACTGAGCATCTGCGGATAAGATAGAGACACCTTGGCACTGCTAATTACCCACCCGCAGCAGGGCTGTGCCATCCCACCTCGCCGTTGGGGTAGTATCTGATGGGTCCTGAATCTGTCGGCACAGGCATGTCCTTGTGTCAGGCTCTGAGGCTGCTGCTCCTAAATTTCTGAAGAGGCAATGCTTCCCTTTCCAGGTAGTCTCTCCTTGCTTTGAGGAGAAAAAAAACCAACAGTGGAAGGGTCCTGAAGGTGTTGAGAAGCTTGCCTATGTGTTTCTCCCGTCCTGTGTGCACTCACTGTGCTTCTACATCTTCCCGCTGTCACATCTCTTGTCTTCCTGCCGTACATTTTTAGCCTACTAAAAATTAATGCATTTCATTTATGCTTGGGGCCATATTTGGATTATACACAAGCTGGTCACATCCTGACTTCTGGTGGCCCCAGTTCTGCCCCACTCTACATGGACACTTTCATGGAAAAATCCACTGGCTGGCCCATGCCCAGTATAGTAGCATCTGTTACCAAGCCTGCATCTGCTGTGCGCAAGGCTCCTGCAGCGCTATCAGTCCTATTGTGGCTCTAACTCTCGGGTAAGCAATGAAGCAATTTCTGTCTGCAGCCAAATCTCACTTTGGGAGGTACAGCAACACCTAAAGTGCTAGTGAGCACTTGTGGAGGAAACACTTCTCGGTCCTTCCCCAAGCTTACTCTTCCAAAACCATTTGTACTTTTCCATATTATCAGTTATTATTTCTCTGATACTTGCTGCATCACTGACTCCATGGCATTCTCCCGTCTATTTTAAATCCACTTCTGCCTCTACCGAGCAGCCTTGTAATGCTTGCCTCCTACCCCAGACCAAAAAAAAAAAAATACGAGTCTTTGGACCTGTTTGATACTGCTCGGGATTTTTTTTGTCTAACACAAAAAGCCCAGAGGATTTTCTCAAGGAGCTTCAATCTTAACGTGAAGCCCTGTCAAGTCCTGTCATCATTCACTGCATTATTTACTAGGGGGAAACAAAAGCAGATGCTCAACCACTGCTGATGCTCAAACCACTGTTTTAGACTCAGAAGCAAGCTGTCTCGAAGTCAGCTGCTGGTAAGGATTAGGGCTGATTCTCATCTCAGCTGCACAACATAAAAGCAGAACACCTGATTTTTTGCAAAGTACTTGGAAACACCGAGGATAGAACTTGGATCAAATCTGTCCAAAAGTAAGGGGAGCTATAACTGAGACCTTAAAAAAAAAAAGCTTCTAAAGCCAGTCAGGTGCCCAGTTGCACTGAGCTATTTTGAAAGTTCCTCTCTGAAATAATAATAATGATGTAATCAAATAATAATAATAATAAAGAAAAGTAAAATAGGGGAATAAACCAGGTCTTTCTAACAGTGCACTAATCAACATTGCTGCATGCTTAATACAAAGGGATGAAAATTAGTTGTAATAAAGAGTACTTCTATTACATTGGAGAATTATTAGTGCTGTAGTGGCAGCTGCCGCATCACAACTGTGTGGAGAGCTGATGCTCTTCAGGAGATGTTCTGCTGCTGTTAATTAGGCATCTCAATAACCCTGTGCTCAGCTCCGTAGGTGTAAATACAAGGGGTTGCCCGCTGGGTAACCACCTAAGATTTCGTGTCTTAAACTGTGAGCAAAACCAAACGGCTCGGGCAGTGAGATGTCAGGAGGGGCCTTGCCCAGAAGAAGTGCAGAGGACCGGCATGGCCCGGCTCGGCTCGGCATGGCGTGTGTGACCGGAGTCCCACGTGTGCTGGCAGCAGCGTGCTCCTGCGCAGATATCGCTGCGTTGGGACCCGTGGAGATCTGCCTGGTCACGTCAGCAGCGATCTTCTGCCGGCTTTCGTTCAGCAGCTCTTTTCTCTTCGCTTTGTTAAGCCGTCTGCAATCCCAGAACATCTTAGTTTTAAAATCCAGATGTAATCCTAAAACACCCCTCTTCAAGCTATCTGGCACCATCAGCTGACCCGTGCCCATTTCTCTCCTGACTCTCTCCACCTCCTGTCCTTTAAAGTCGACGTTTCCGCCTGCTGCAACACAAATGCGGTTCCTGAAGTCCTTGCTGGGGAAATGCTGACCCCCGAGCTGAGCGTGTTTGCCATCTGATTTTTGGAGCAGCCATAGTGCTCTTTCCTGAATCCCTCCCTCACGTTCCCGTCCCCAGCGCAGGATCCACCGTGCTTCGGCAAGCTGAAGGTGCTCTTTCTCTTGGGCAGCCAAGAGAACCTTGAACCTCTATTCTTTGCACGTAGTTTCCCATCAAAACCGTTTAAGCAAGAGCCCACATCCAGAGCCTGTGCCCCAACCGGCACAAGCCTGTGAAATCAGGGCACTGCAGCTCATCCAGCTTTCCAGGACTGTGTCCTTGGGAATTCCTAAATCCGCAGGGTGCTACAATGGTACCGGGGCTGTCATCATGACATGCGTTTGGCAGTGAAAGTGTCCTGTGCATTTAACCTCCTGCAGGGGTTTATCTGGGGAAATTAAAAGATGTATGTCCAAGAGCAGAGGTTTGCCCTGTGCAAAGGTTTCCCTTCCCTGAGTCCTTTGGGCTATGGCATGAGTGCCTGCAAGCAGCATCCCAGATGAAAACGTGGCCAGGCCACGACAAAAGCTGTCACCAGCCCTTTTTAACCCAGGCGATGCTTGTGTCCACTTGAAGCGGTTTCCCTTTTTCACCCACCTTTGCTGTGGTTTTGAGTGCTGGCAAACCCACAAGCAGCTGTCTGTAGCAGGCACTGATATCTCTCTGTCTGCTGCAGCTAGCTCAGACGGTTTAATCACTTCTCACCTTCTCTTTGCTGGAAAATGCTCCCTGTCCCTCACGTGGCTGCTTTTACGGCTCTTCTCTCTCCAGGCAGGCTGACTTGCTCGTGGCAAACCTAATAACCTGCAAGTCATTCACTTTGCCTGAATCCCATCATTAATAGGGACTTCCAGAGCTGATCCATAAAAACAGCAGTTCTGGTGTTCATGAGGTATTTATTAGCCACAATGAAATGCTAACCAGTAATGAGTAGCTTATTCGCCATCTCAGCTAGCCACGTTTGCTCAAAGGCAGATATCCCATTTTCACACATTTTCCAAGCCTTCCAAGGTTTCGGGTGGATTACCGTTCCTCAGCTGCTCTCCATCTGAACCCAGCTCGGTGGTTCAGCCTGGGATCTCACCCGTTCGGCCAGCTCTCCTGGCCACAGAGCCCAGCCGGGCAGCGGTGTCTTGCCCACATCAGGCAGCTGAGCCGGGCTCAGCGATGTGCTGCCTAGCTGGGCGCAGAACTGAGCCCAGCCCAGCACCGGCTAGAAGGCAGCTCTTTCCAAAAGGTATTTGTTGGGTAAGTAAGGTGATACGAAAAGCCAACAGGCTCCTGCGTTCGGGGAAGGATCCGTGACTCTTCTCCGGTAAGAACAGCAGGAAAGCAGCTGTGAGTCGACTTAGCAGAGGCAAAAGAGCGGGAAGGTCTCCAGCCTCCTTGGGGAAAGGATGGAAAGGAGAGCGCCAAGTCCTGTGCAGGACCTCTGTCTTGGGTGGGACAGACCGAGCGAGGAGGGACACGGCCACGAGGTGCTGGCTCAGTGCCCCGCTGTCGGTCAGGATTTGCTTGGGATGGAGCTGACAGCAACCAGAGAAATTTTAAATGGAAATTTTTTATGGAAATCAGCTGTTCGCAAGATCCCCTCTGGAAAGCAGGGCACAGAGGGAGCAGGAGGCGAAGCACCATGTGCTGCTTTGCCTGCTGCTGTCCTGGAAGGCTCCTGGGGAATTCCCAGAGCTGCCAGCTGGAGCAGGACAGCAGTGGGGACCCACGGAAGGGATGGGTGAAGATAATTAGGTCCTTTTTCTGTAGTGACTTTGCCCGAGATTGTTGCTGTTATGTGAGGATTCCCTTGGGACTTGGAGGGATTGCACCAGAACATATTTTCCCGGGTTACCAAGCCCAGGCAGCGCTCCTCACTGCTTTTCTATCCACGTCAGCCCCTCTTTCCCATTGCTTAGCAAGCATGGGGGACACCCCACCAAACTTCATTGGTTTCCTTTGGAGAGTCCCTGGGGTCTGCCTTTAACTTCATCCTGGAGCTACACAGCTGAAATCATGGAGGTCAGCGCTTTCGGGATGGAGGGGAGCCTTGGGATCCCTGCTTTATGCCTACGCATAGAGCCCCCGCCGGTCTGCCTTGCGCTTGCTCCGGGCGGGGAGGAGGAGTGAGGGGTGCCTGCTCCTAAGCACGGAGGGAACCCCCAGAGCCAGGCTTCATGTAAGGTCTGACAGCCCTCAGCTCCCGTGTGGATTCCCATCAGCCCGTCCTTACCCAGGCCGCCAGGCCGAAATCGGGCCAGAAGACGGGCGCTTCGGGCAATTCTGAGTTAGAAACCAAGGTATTTCACTTCCCATACCGCTACAGAGGAAGTTCTGTGAACTCCAGTTCTGACTTCTGCTGAAGTTAAAATGCCTGACTTTTTTTTTGTCCTTTTCTTGTGGGAGACGGAGTTTGATATTCACAGACAGTACAGCCAACTTCTTAATATTGCTTTGAATGTCACTGACTCCCGTGGAGAGGTACGAGACAGCAGCTGAAGGCAGAAGAAGGATTTTCCTCTGGCATTACATAAATTGTTACTAAACCGGACGATGTGCGTCACTGGGGCATATTGCTTATCAGAAAGGATGTCTCTTCCCACTGATACTCGGGAGTGCAGTTCAGCCTGTAAAATATTTATTAGAAAATGTTCCAGAGTGGCTTATCTGTTTTTGAGACGTAACATCCATCTCGTGAGTGAGCCTCATCTGTACCTGGAAGAGTGCCCTTCCTCTGGAAACTCTGGAGAGCTTGAAGCACAACAAAATGAGGATGGAAAAAATAGAAGAGAACGCAAATGCCTGGTATTATAATGGATATAAACTTTCATTGACTCGAGATAATGAAACAGCCAAAGGATACGACAATATTTAAACTGTCTTGGTGAGGAATACAGTGCATGGAGCCATCACACGTCAGCTCAGCTGAGTCAGACAGACACGTGCCCTGCAGCCTGCCCACGAGCGAGCGGGGAGCACGGGCTCCCACGTCCCCCGGCACGGCAGCCAGGAGGATAACACCCCAAAACACCTGCCCAGTGGAAATCTGCGGAGGAGATTTGGGAAGCTGTCACCAACCGGC
>NW_009593231.1:0-9911 GCF_000690535.1 Cariama cristata
TTTTTTTCTGGTCCGTCTCGGGAGTTTCGAAGTAACAGATCTCACCTTAACTTGGGGGTTGAAGAGGAAAACATCCTCAGCCTCGTCTCGGCCCGTCTTTGCTTTGAAGGGACCAGCCACTGAACGAAACTTGTCAATTCAACAGAAAAGAAGAAAATTTAACACTTCAGTAACCTCTTCACAGGTACGTTGCTAAAGACTCCTCACCCTCCACAGTCCTGGCAGCAAACAAGCACCACTTATTTAATACGAAGCACAGCAACTCATCGTGGTACATTTTTATCTTAACGCAGACTGTCATCATTTCAAGTTTAATTTTCACTCTTTTCTTACAAAAGCTATGCTTTAAAGAAAAAAATCCAAGGTTTTCTTAATTTTTATTTATTTTACCTGCCCTGTTTTGTATTTACGTTCTGCATTTTGCCCGAATTCCCCAGCACTAGATACAAAGGCTGTGATGAAGGCAGATGGCTGAAGCTGTGATAAATACCTGTAGGCTCTCTGCCGTCACTAAAGAGGGAAAATATGTATAGAACTGGGGGGGGGAAGCTTCCCAAAAGTTGAAGTTACAGTGCTCATGGTTGGAAGGATTCCCACTCATTTTTGGAAACATGCACGCCAGAAGGAAAAAAAAAAAAAAAAAAAAAAATTCCACCAAAACCTGTGGGCGTCTGAAGCCACTTCATCTTTGAGAGACTGAAGATCTGTTTTGAAATTGGCAAAAACAGCCTTCTGCAGAAAGACAAATTGCAGACAGACGCGATCCAGTGTTGCTCAGGAGTAAACCTGCGCCGCGGCCGCACCGCCGCCGGCAGGGAAACTCGAACAAAAGATGCGACGGCGGCGAGGGAGCGATGCGGGGTGCGCACCAGAAGCACCCCAAAATGCTCCGCACCGCAGTCCTTGCACCTTGCGATCCGGGATGATTTTTTTTTTCCCCAAAGGCATTACCGACACATCATGTTTTTCTTCTTTGCCTTTTTTTTTCCCCCCACAAAAAACCCTGCAGAGCTCTGGTTTACATCAGAGCTGTTTCTAGTACGAACAGGGACTTCTTGGCCATTCCTTCAAGATCTCTCCTCCCATGGGATCCGACGTTCATCGCTGCACTTTTTGCTTGACCGTAGCCACTCCAGGGTCACAGCAATAGATACAGTTGTAGAAAAAAAACGGAATATCCATTACACACCACCATAAAGTGACTCTTCCATGCCAGTCCATTATAGATTCTTCCCAGGCTAAGCTCTGTGTTGCTGCACCAGGTTGGAGCCCCGGGCACCGAGATCAGCTCCCGATGGAGCCGAGCCAGGTTCGCAAGGAGCAGCAGGAGCCGTGGCCGTGCCAGATCATCAGCGACTTACCCGGGAGCACGCAGGAGAACTCGCGGCTGACGACAGAAAATAAAACATCCAAGCCGGGTACGCCGGGAGCACCGACCTCGGCCAGCGGGTGCTGCAGCCAGGGAACGGGCGTCAAGGCAAGCCGATGCTCGGATGTCCTCAATGCCACCCGACCGTGTTGTGCCTCTTTTCGGACTGCAGACACATCAGGCTGAAGCGGTCCCAGGGATGAGCCAGGATCCCCGACAAGCAGGGCATAGCCTTGCGTCAGCCCCAAGTGATGCTCAGGGAGCTGGGCAAAGGGAAAAGGCAAGGTGCCAGCTCCCAAACACCCCACGCTTGCTCCCCCGGGTGACAGCCCACCGTGATGCCCACAGAGGGGGGTCTGCCGTTCAATTTGGCCAGGGGACGGGGACCTCTCTATAGCCCTTCCCGTCACCTCCCCTAGACCCACCGCAATCCCCTCCGCAAAGCCACAGCAGGGACGAGCGCTACCAGCTAACCAGGTCTCACTTCAAAAATAAAAAATAAAAAATAAAGGAGCAAAGATGCATCAGCCTGTTTGGGGGTTTTTTGGGTTTTATCTTCTCTGTGTTCGCAGTTGAGTGACACTATCAGGTCTAAAAATCACTTACACCTCCTTTCAAACTGCATCTATCTTTAGCACATGAAGCCGAGAGATTCCTGGCACCAGCAGATGCCACAAAGGACTGAAATCGTCCACGCAGCGCAGCAAGTTTCTATTTTTCCTACGTTTCTGGCTCCCAAAGGCTTACCGATGCCCAAGACACCTCGGGCACACCACGACAGCCTGCAGTGGCCAAACCAGAGCTCCCAGTCCCCCTCCATCAGGGGATCGCCAGCTGCTCCCCCCATCAGCACAGAGCCACAGCGATCGCTCTGATGGAAATGGGCACAAAAGGGAAGAAAAAACCAGTCACCTCGTCCAGCAAAAACTGGGTTTAAAAACCAACGGGAGAGTCAAGAAGTTACCACTACCTTCAAATCATTAACGCACAGCCTGAGAAATAATGTCAGCAAAACCGCGAAGCAAACGCAATTTTTTGGTTTTAAATCGTGCAAAGCAATAGATCTGAAAAATTCAGCTTTTCCCCAGTTTTGTTTTTGTTTTGAAATCCGTCACTTTGAATCATTTCTCCTGTCCAGGAAAGCGCTTTATGATCCTCCATCCCCAAAAACGACAGCTTGGTTCGTAACGCCTTCCGAAAGAAAGAAAAATCTTTATGTTCTCTCACTCCATCCTCAAAGCGGCTGGTTTGATTCCTGATGCTCCAGCTTATTTCTCTCTTTTACCGTACTTCAAGGCTATTTTCTCCCTGCCAAAATATGCAAGGAAAAGCAACACAAGCCCTGCAGCTCTGGGGGAAGGGCTAGCCCGGCAGCTCTTATTATCTTTGGATGGGAAGAGGGAGAGAGACAGAGACACTGTTAATGCCTCGGGTATTTCTAGATCCTACCGCCGTCCTACCAAGGCAGTCTGAAACATAAAACACCACTGGAAACATCACATGGGGCATTCAAAAAAAAAAAAACACCACCCCAAACCACCCCACCCTAAGAGTCTAACTGGGTTTATTATCAGCATCTAAAGTCTCCTGGATGGAGGCTGCTTGAAGATGATGCTGGTTACACAGCTCATGTGTTGCTCTACAAATTTAAACCAGCACCAAACCTTCGCCTGGAGGGTCACGTCCTCCTAAACACGTCTCCACTGTCAAATATTTTATGGACTCAAATGTTTCCTTGCCTTCGGGATGTGACACGATATCCACCTGCACATCAAACCAGGGGAAGCGCGAGCCTGGGTCAGACTCGGGGTCTGCGTCGTTCCCCCGCGGGTCACAATTTGGTCCACAATTTCGCGACTGAGCAGATAAAAGTTTGGCGTTAACTAGTTCGCAGCTGCATGACGCTATGAAGACGCAAAGCGCAAAGTCTGCGCACGTCGCTATTTTGTAGGATTAGCCCCATCCCCTCCCTCCTGCTGCCCTGACCGGCAAACACAGAAGTTGCCAAGCGCAGTCTGCATCATCCCCAAACCGCTACGGTCGTGATGATCCATCATCCCTAAAAGTACGGTCCGACACCACGGATGCTCTTCTCTGAGGATACGTTTAAAATGGGGATTTATATTAATTGCTATGCTGAAAAGTCAGACAAAGAGCAAGCAAAGCTTCAAAGACTCATTGACTTCCCCCAGAACAAGAAACAAAGTCCTTCAGTCTGGTTTCCATTAGAAAAGTAGCAGCCGGAACAGCTTCCCATTGTTCCTCTGCTTCTGGGGTTGGTTTCCCAAACATCCCAGCCCGGTCGGTCTGGATGGAAATGAAGGAAGTCCCCAGAAATGCTGGGTTTTTTGGAAAATGAGAGTTTTTCCTGGGAAAGCATCATTTTATAGGCCTTGCTACCAGGAGAACTCCCCATGCATCTCCTCGCCAGCCATCTGTAGGGTTGGCCACGCGTCCCATCGGGATGCCCCCAACCCAAAGCCCCTACCAGGCTGCGGACACGGCCCCGTGCAGGTTGCAGGCTAAGGGATACAGCTAACCGTAGGGGCACAGCACGAGTTTGACAACGCACACACAAGGTACCCTTAACCTCCCTAATTTCGGCACCGAGGGTCCCGGCAGCGCGGATCACAGAGCAGGGAAATAACCCCGGCTCGGGGCTTCTCACGTACCTGGGGCATCCCCAGCTCTCAGCCCCGTACGCTACAGCCAAAGGAAAACTCTCGGGTTTTCATCCACAGCTCCATAAAACAACAGGCGTCTGTTCACCGACTCCAACGGGACACAAATCCAGACTTTACTGAGTTTATCCATAGCAATTCTTTCCAACTTAGGAAAACCGAGCTTTGCCTGGCAAAGGATAGACCATGCTACTGCTGTGCATGTCGGTTGTCCTGCAAACCACCCCGACCCGCAGGGCAGACGGCAAAAACATGTTTGGTTTTTTTTTTTTCCTTCTTTTGAGGGAGGCAGGAGCATCTCGGTGAGACAGTCTCATAGGAAGAGTCTGGTTCGGCTCTGGGGACCAAGCAGGGGTCCGAGAGGAACGGGTCTTGCCGTGCCGGTAGAGGAAATCTCTTCTACCCCTTCACAGACGTTCCTCCACACACTTCTGCTAATCGAACTGACACCTCCCTGTTCAGCTGAACAGATGCTTGCGTGTGTACCACCACTGTTTTTACCTTAATAGTTCCTACAAGGTGCTTTAAGGACAGGCTGGACCGTTAAACTATCATTAGAGATTTTTTATGGGGAAAAAAAAAAAAATAGACTTTAGGAGTGGGTTTTTTTGCTCCCCCCCTGTAGAACCTGACCATCACTGCAGTGTCCAGGTGCCCGGTTCGAGGACACAAGTCATCCCCTGCTCCCATGGGCATTCAGCTGGAAAAGGTCCAGAGAGCTCTAATTAACCAAACTGCTCATTTATCTTTACAGAGTCGCTTTTCTCCATGGATTGCACCGGAGATGAAGGAGGGATGCTGTGTCCCGTGGGGGTCAGATGGATGCAGAGCTCTCAGCTCATGTAGGTGCTAGTGTAAACCAGGCTCTCCCCTTTGCTGGTTTTATGGCCAGGAGGATGAACGGGAGAGTTGGGAAAAGGTGGTGGGGAAGATGAAAGCTCACCGAGATGAGAGCAGCTCCACCAAACTCTCTGCCACATTGGGAAGGCGTTCGCCAAGGGATGCGCCGGGACCGGCTCTTCCCGACGGATCGCTCCTCCCTTCCTCAGGGGCACCCAGGTCTCCTTATACATAATCCCAGCTCCTCTCAAAATAAGGTTTTACCGTATGAAAAAAAAAAACCAACACACTAGCGGGATTAAACCAGGAAAAGGACCCTCCAGGTGAGAGGGGCCATGGGGAGCAGGGAAGTCCATACAAGACTCTCCTCTGGAGGGGTACGAGCCGGCTGCGGAGCCACAAATGGTTTAAGGCAGCAGGAACCGATGCTAAAAAGCATCCCTGTGCCGTTCCTCCTTCCAGTGGCGAGGTATGCTCAGCTGTGTCCCGCAGCTGATGGGGCTGAAAGTATGTGGGGAGAAGCCAGAAGGGGTGCAAAGGGGGCAGAAATGCCTTCTCCTACGGCGATATGGTTGGTTTGTGGGGTTTCGTGAAGTTTTGGGAGAGAACATGGATAACGGGGCACATGTGGGCCGGAGGGAAGGGGGGCTCTGGGTAAAAATAATAATAATTTAAAAAAAAAAAAAAAAAGGCAAAAGGCAGGAGAGTGTGACCAGAAAAGAAACCCCATTAGGAGTGATGCAGAGCTGGCTTTCAGCGCTCTGAACCTTGCATTTTCTGGCCTTATTTATGAAACACAAATAATCCAGCCTTCTCCGTAAGCAGCCAGATCCGGTGGAATTACATGTCTGAATACTCTCGGTAAACAGACGGAAAGCTGTGGAAACACAGCTTAAGGCAACACGCGTTAACAAGGGGGCCTTTATCGCTCAACCTGGCTCTTTCTGGCAGAAGAAAACCCAGCTGAAATCCGTGCAACTGGTGTGTTGGATCGGCTGCTCCGAGGGGGGATACCCCTGGTTACCTCTATTTATTTATTTGCCCCTCGCCATAGGGATGGGACCCACTGGAAACAGGCAGCCACGGGGTAGGGAGGAGGGATGCTGCTACCCATCACCATCCCTTCCCAGGGCAGGAGAAGGGATGGAGAGAGCCAAAGACATAGGAACCACCTTCCCCCAAGCCCTGAGCGGCTGCTTTCATCTCCTGATAAACGCCCGACGTGTTGCTGAGATGGAGAGGATTTCCTGCCAGAGGAGCACATAGAATCATATAATCATTACGGTTGGAAGAGACCTCAAAGATCATCAAGTCCAACCGTATACCCGATGCCACCATGCCCACTAAACCCACTAAACCACGTCTCGAAGCGCCACATCTAAACGTTTTTTGAACACCTCCAGGGATGGTGACTCCACCACCTCCCTGGGGAGCCCGTTCCAATGCCTAACGACTCTAACAGTGAAGAAGTTCTTCCTAATATCCAACCTGAACCTCCCCTGGCGCAACTTGAGACCGTTTCCTCTTGTCCCATCACATCACCCACTGGAGAGAGTGGCGGGCAAGAGCTGACCCCATTTCGCGGAGCCGATGGAAAATGCCGAAATAAAAATCCAGCTCACCCAAAAAAAAACCAACCCAGGAGCTCGGCTACGGGAATGATGGAGCACAATTGTCCGGCCAGACCGGAGGATCAGCAGGCTCCCTTCTGGCTGGAGGATCTAAGGATCTGAAAGTATTTTCCAGACCAAACCCATTTATTTTCAAAGATCTGTTAGGGAAAGCCCTATTCCTACCTGTAGGATCTAAGGATCTAAAAGTATTGTCCAGATCAAACCCATTTATTTTCAAAGATCTTCTGTTAGGGAAAGCCCTATTCCTACAGAGGTAAACCCCACCTCCGCCGAGAAGCTGCACCAAACCTTGGGCAAGGAAACCTCAGTGCAAGGGCAGCAGATCTTCTTTTAGGGACAGATCAATTTTTTTTCTTGGCGCTATGGGCTAGCCAGCAAGCAAAAACCTTACTCTTAAATTTATAGTACTGCGTGTGGTCCACTGCTACAGCTCCAAACCTGGGGTTCGCACCATTGCAATAATTTGCTTAGTATATTTTAAACAACGCAGTTGCATAGTAATCTGAACCGTGAAGGATTATATCTGTTTTATCAGAAAGTTTTACTCTACAGAATGCATTTTCGTAACGGTGGGATATATACGTGTATACACACACAGAGTATATCTTTGTATATACATATATATGTACGTATATACATAGTATATGTCTCATTTTTTGGCCAAGATGCTCACGGCCACACCCAGGCACACCCCAAAGGAGAAACCCCCATCCCCATCTCTCCTCCATCCCACTTGCATGAAGGATTACAAAGCTATTGCAGTCTCCTGCTTCCACAGCATGCTTAAAATAAACTATTATACTCAGTTAAAACAAGTTATTATACTCAGCTCAGACATCTCAGCTCTTATTTGGTTTTAGGCTATTCTTGACAGTAAAAAAAAAAAATTTAAAAATTACCCAGGAAATTCAGGTGGAGCCTTATTTATTTTTCCCTACCCAAAGAAACTTTCCTTTTATTTAAACCTCGCTGCCTGATGCCAGGAGGGGAGTCAGGCCTCCCGACGAAGAGCCGCGATCCTCCGTGACTGTCAGGTAGGGAAAAATAAAGAACCTTGGAAGCGCACATCCCGGGCACGGACCTGTCACGCACGATGGGGATGCGGGTACAGAAAGAAGGGAAAGATTTGGGAAGCTGGAGGTCACCGAGAGCATTGCTGGGTAGCTTATTCTTCCTATACTTGCACTTTCAACGGTACAGGCAATTTTTTTCAAGCCACACTGAAAGATATCAGCACATTTCTATGTGTGCGTTAACAGGCACCATCCGAGTGGTACACAGCACCCACACATCGTGCTTACTGCAGCGTTTCCTATCCCAAGACCTCGGCGTGAATCAATGTAGTTTCCCAGTCCCCTTGCCAGGTAGATTATCTTCCTCTTCCAGAGAGAGGAGAGGACCAAACACGGGCTAAAGATGAAACCATCCCACTGGGCCTCCCTTTAGCACAGACCTTTCTGTATTTTTAATTTTCTGCCCTCCCACCACAAATTTGCAAAAAAGTGTGTTTGCAATAGAGCACGTAAAAGGTCGAGCATCAAGACCGATGCTGATATTTTGACTTCAACCCACGCCGGCAGAGGCAGGAGCTGTATGCTTGT
Organism: Cariama cristata; assembly: GCF_000690535.1. Lineage (NCBI taxonomy): Eukaryota > Metazoa > Chordata > Aves > Cariamiformes > Cariamidae > Cariama > Cariama cristata. The sequence continues at coordinate 8,126 of NW_009593231.1, forward strand.
GTGCACGGCAAAGTCCACGCCAACGTGACTTTTCAAGCCAAAAAGGCGGCGTTTTATAGCCCGAAGGCGACTCCAGGACAAGGTCGTACATCGGGGATGCAGGGATGTGGGTGCACAGACCTCGAGGTCCTGCAAGAGCCGCTCTCACCGCTGCTTCTCTTCCCCCGACATCAAAAGCTCCCCCCAAACCCCCGAATTCCCGATGCTTTGACTCGGAAGCGGGAGCAGGGATGTCACGGGTGAGGCGGAAAGACAGAATTGGGCCGGCGAGGGAGGCGGATGCAGGAGGAGGAGGAGGAGGAGGAGGAGCAGCATCTCCGGTCACTTCGGATGCCCCATCCCACTCCTGCCCCACGGCGCAGCCGCTCGCAGCCTGCGCCTGCATGAGCCGGCTCCTAAATTTAAAACAGCCAGAGAGCAGCTTTGAAACAACAGCCAAGCCTTGGGGTTATGTGCGTGCCGGGGGAGAGGATACATCCCCATGCTTTCCTTTGGCTTATCTTGCGGTCTTGGAGCGGGGGGAGCAGCTCTGGCATCCACCACCCATCCCAACCTTTCCCATTTCCCCGCCGAAAGCAGCAGCTGTAAGAGGTCTGGATCAGGGGCATCACTCTCTCAGTTCTCCCTCGGCACACGGGATGCAATGAAGGATTGATGCCCCCCCAATGAGGGAACCTCCCTGAAGCCAAAGGGTCCCCTTGCTCCCACCCTGCAGCAAGCCTGGATGGGCAGGCACCTCCTCATCCTAACACACGTGGAATTCCCATCCATCCCCCTCCCAGAGTGGAATTACAGAATCGTTTAGGTTGGAAAAGACCTTTAAGATCATCGAGTCCAACCATTAACCCAGCACGGCCAAGCCCACCACTAAACCATGTCCCTAAGCACCATGTCTACACCTCTTTTAAATACCTCCAGGGGTGGAAGCTGGGATCCAACCATCCCCAGGGGAGGGAGGAGCAGGATTTTGCACAGGGATCCCTCAACTCAGGGTGCTACATGCCCCCCCACACACACCCTGCTGCGTTGGCATGCCTTCATCCCGCTCCTCTCGGGATGCCGACGGGCAGCCTTCCCTGGGAATCAGCTCTCGGCTTGCTCATGGACCAACACACGCTAGGAGAAAGAAGTGTGTGAAATGAGGGGTGCATGTAAACCCCCTGGGGGAAAAAAAAAAAAAAGAAGAATGAAGCAAAGCTTGCCTGTTTTAAGCAAGTTGCAGATACGTCGTCATCATCTTCAGCGACTCTGAGAGCCCCTGCAGCTTCTGCTTGGGTCAAAAGGCCCGCTATCCCTCTAAAGTACCCAAGAAATCCCCTGCAGCTATAATTTCAGACAGAAAATGCTTCCTCTATCACGGCAATAATCAAACCCGAGATTTGGGCGGCTTCTGCTTTGACGGGAAAAGGGCCGAAGCCAAGGAACACGCGGCCGCAACGCATCCCGTGCGAGCCCTTCTCACGCTTCGCCGCCTGGCTCCGGCGCTGGGGACAGAACACTTTTCTTTAGCCCTAAGTAGCATTTCCCCTTCTTTTTGATCCTTTTTACCATACATCACCAGCCAAAGGGACATCTGAGAGGAAGGATGAAGAGTAACCGTTAAAAAAAAAGGCTGATTTTCCAAAAACAACTGAAATACTGCACGGCCCGATTATTCCCCTTCTATTTGATATCTAAGAGGAAGCTGAAATCCTTAGGACAGGGGGAAAAGGACCGCAGCAGCCCCCAGACCCAACCATCCAGTCTCATCCCACAACCCTGAAGGTTCCCCCGCCCCGCCAATCTC
>NW_009593231.1:10071-11143 GCF_000690535.1 Cariama cristata
GCGGAACAGGGCGAGCCACTTGCCTTCGAATCCCTGCGCAGGTTCATAGGGTGGGAAGGAAAAAACCCCTATATTTACAAAATCTTAAACAAGCAGAGAGATGTAGGACAGGAGAAGGAAGCCTGTGCCCAGGCTCGGTGCACAAGGAGCACCACAGACGCCAAGGAGATGATTTGGGACCCCCATCCAGGCAGCGCTGGCGAGGGGAGCCCAGTGAGAAGCAGCAGGGATAACAAAGGAAGGAAAACCACTGGATACATTCCCTAGTTTTACAAGTTTTTTCCACCTGTTAAAAAACCCCAAATCCCCAGCACTGAAAAACCCTTAGCAAAACAACATCAACAATTTTTACGTTCTAGCCCAGGCACGCGCGCGCGCACTCCTCGCTAAAAGGAGATGCATTTTTAGAAACCTTCTTTTGCAAAAAGTGTTGGTGAGCCTTGTGTTTTCCTTTCTAGTGCTAAGTATTCACAAGCATCCTGGAAATTTAAAAGAAAAAAAAAAAAGGCCATTTTTAGACTTATATGCACAGAGAGGACTAAGAGTGTGTCACCATGTGTCTGAGCTAGATGTTAAATTCTCTGAAAACCATATGCTGAAGATTGCTGTGACAAAAGAGACTGCAATGATAAAGGGAAGCCTTATGTTCAAGCACCGGTTAGTCGCGCAAGATTAGAAATTAGCTCGCTATCCAATTCTTATATAAAGGTTTTAAAAGACAGGATTTCTCTTTGACGTGAAAGCAATGAACTGATAGTTATTCCTTATTGAATTACTCCTTCAGATTTCAAAGCAGCAGAAGTACAAAGCTTGTCGACTCTTGTGTTGTCAAGAAAATGTAGAGGGGCAAGGGCTAGAGCATCGCATCCATCGCATCCCCTGGGTTTCACGCTTACACCCCACTCCCACGGGGACCCGAGCTGCCCTGCTGAATTTGAGGTCCAAGATTCACTGGCCCATCAATACATAGAATAGGATCATAGAATCATTATGGTTGGAAGAGACCTCAAAGATCGTCAAGTCCAACCTTCTACCCAACACCCACAATAAACCCAATAAAACCGGCATCGCA
>NW_009593231.1:11258-14577 GCF_000690535.1 Cariama cristata
CCTGAACCTCCCCTGGCGCAACTTGAGGCCATGTCCTCTTGTCCTATCGCTAGTTACCGGGGAGAAGAGACCAACTCCCACCTGGCTACCCTTTCCTTTTAGGTCGCAGAGGGTGATCAGGTCTCCCCTCAGCCTCCTCTTCTCCAGACCAAACCCCCCCAGCTCCCTAAACACAGCGTATCCCCAGGGCATCAGAAGTTTCGCTATGGGAAGGATGGAGCGCTCGTTAGAAGAAATTAGAGGAAAGCAAGCAAAGTGTGCGTTTGCAAGCAGGATGAGACCCAGTTTGGCCAAGAGGCTGCTTGTGATCTGAGCATCTCCGAAGACAGGATGAAAAATAAAACCCCTCGAAGAAGGAGCAGGCACGCAACGCAACCCACATGCCACGTTTAACACCTGCAGTGCATGCAAGATGTACCCACGCACACACCGAACCCCAAAGGATCCACAAAACCCACCAGACAGCCCCAAACCACCAAGGATCTGAGCAAGGCACCCACATTTCCACATCTCCCCGTGCAAACGTATCAAGAAACAGTCACGCGTTAAACCCCCCGTGTCAAAACTACTGCTGACTGTTGGACACAGAGGCGGTGGACGGACACCTCCATGCCCAAGACCAACGTGGCCAGGCAAGCTGTCCCCTGAAATAGCTCCTTCTCCCAAACCTGGCTTCGGTTTCAGCTCCAGTTGTTCCCTTCCAAATTTCTCCTCCTTAAATAGCCTCCTTCCCTCTTCCCCGGGGGAGGATTTGTCCCGCGGGATGACGGCGGGCTGTACAACCCGGAGGAAGCTAAAATAAGACTTTCACTAAGATTAACATCCCACCCGCAGCTGAAATGCAACCACCTGGAGGATTAATATATAGACGACTTAATATATAGACTGACATTTATAAATAGACAGAATATTTCATTTCTGCAGTGTATTTCCTGGGAAGGAGGAAGGCAGGAGCACCCACAAAGTAAGGAATACACTGGCCAGGCAGGAGAGCCACGCACACCATAAAGCATTCCCCCTTCAACCGCAGCATCAACGTGGGCTCCAGTCGGTGAGAATACAGAATTAGGAAGGAGCTAACGATATTCTTGACATTTACCACCCAACGCACAAAACTACGGCTAATAAAGCAAAGCTAATAAATGCGAGATGCATTTTTGGGGCAGAAAGCACTTGGTGCCCTAAATGAGGGATGCTGCATATATCCAAAGTCTTCCCAAGGGGTTTCTAGCGAGGTGGCTGCCAATGGGCAGTCTGCAAGCAAGCGTTGCAGATCGTAGAATCATAGAATCATTATGGTTGGAAGAGACCTCAAAGATCATCAAGTCCAACCGTACACCTGATGCCACCCTGTCCACTAAACCACGTCTCGAAGTGCCACATCTAAACATTTTTTGAACACCTCCAGGGACGATGACTCCACCACCTCCCTGGGGAGCCCGTTCCAACGCCTGACGACTCTTACAGTGAAGAAGTTCTTTCTAACGTCGAGCACTAAGCAACACTGCCAAAACAGCCGTAAACACTCCTGCCATCTGAACCTGGGAAGTGGGAAAGAAAACCCACCGGGATATCGGGGATACCCTTGGAAAGCCCAACCCTCCCTTCCATCAGAAGTAAGAGCCACAGCTCCTTGCTGCGGATTGGGAGTTATTCATCAAGCGGAGCTAGGAGAATCAGTTTGTGCTCAAGTTGTGGTTCACCACCAAAAAAAAAAAAAAAAGGAAAAAAAAAATCCATCTTAGGGAAAAACCAGAGCACTTGTTGCAGAATCAGATATAGTTATCTTCAAAAGTTGCGCCGTTATCTGGTTTCAACATACAGTTCCTCCATATGGTACGTCGCGGCGGGACATGATAAATCATCAAGTAATCCTTAGCAACGTGAAGGCATCGCATCTATAAAATAGCCAGCTTGTGTAAGAAAGCAAACACACAGCAGGAAAAGCAGTTGGTGATATGAAAAAAAAAAAAAAAAGGGGGGGGGGAAGGAAAAAAAAAAAAGCCACTTCCTTGACAGGATTTATTTTTAAATGATGGTTGCTCAAGCCTGCTCAGGGAATTGGTATGGCAGGAGTAGCTTCGATGCAAGAGGATGAACGGTGACTCAGCAGGTAAAAGCTGTCAAAAACGTGTCCAAAATTGGAAGGATTTTAAAAAAAAAAAAAAAAAAAAATCAGATGGGAAAACTATAAATACCTCAAGCAGTTTTGCTTTGAGCGCCGGTTGGATGCCCGTCGCTGCAGAAGATGCTCTGCGAAACAAGCGGGGGAACTCCGGTCCCCAGCCCCAGCACCCGCGGCGGAGGGGGGGGGCCCTCCTCCAAAAGCAGGAGCCACGGGGAGCTTTGCCACCGACGTCCGCGGGACTCCCAATGGAATGCCGTTAGGATCCGTTCTGGGCTCCGTTGTCTGCCCCAAAGGCAACGTGCGAGGGGATCCCATCACCGCTGGGTTTTAGCTATGTGCACCCCCAAAGCGCATCCCTCTCCAGCCTTCACCCCACTTTGCCCAGCCCTCTGCAGAGGACAGGAGCAAGACCCGTCCTTTTTAATGCACATTCAGACAAAAATACCTCTTTTTGCACTGCCTTTTTTTTTTTTTGTTTTAAATAAAAGTCAAAAAGCCCAGCCAACATGAAAGGCTGCATAAATACTCCTCCTTTCCCCAACAGAAATTACAAAAATGCCTTTGAATTTGTTTTGGCAAGAAACAATGTTTTTTATGAAAGAGCTTCATTGAAAAGTCGCAATTTGGAATGTACTCATCTATTCTACAATTTTTTTTTTTTTTTTTTTAAAGTTTTAATTACCACCTGAACAGTATTTTGACACAGTTTACGGTTTGTTAGATCGTATTGTGTGTTACAAATGCCAAACGCACCTTTTGGAAGCGCTTTATTATTATTGTATTCATGCTAACCGTGGGGTTTGCGCTGCCGAGTCTTGCGTCGGCAGTTGGAAAATAATAAATTAATTCCGTTTGGAGAAAACGCTGCCATTTATAACCCCGCAATTAAGAGCGGATTTAATTTTAGATATCGCTGCGTTCCTCGGCTTATTGAGTTATTCAGTACTGACACTGGTACTATCAGTATACACCCAGTTCTTAACAAAAAATAGACCCAGGCCACTTTCTCACCTCTTAAATTAGCGACGACAGAGAGGAAAAGTTAACATCGCTTTCCTCTCTCCTGGGGGATGCAACATACGGTCTTTGCTGCAACTATAAATAAAAAAAAACAGGCGCGCAAGCAGGGAGCACACCCTGGGATTTCTACCACAACGGGCTCAATTCCATCAGTCAGAGGCACGTAAGGAG
>NW_009593231.1:14594-14966 GCF_000690535.1 Cariama cristata
AAAAAAAAAAAAAAGACAAAACAACAAAAACACAATTAAAAAAAAAAAACAAAACCAACAAACAACACAAACCCCTCAAGGGAGCCAGGCAGAGCTGGTTGTATCTGCAAACCAGGGCGTGCAGATGTTTTAAAGGAGAGAAAAGCAGACCGAAGCGTGGCTGGAGAGATGCCCACAGCCCCATCTCCCTCCCCGAGGCCGGGCAGTTGCATGGCAGATAAGAGACAGAGAAAGGAAATTATTTTTAATTATTTTTTTTAAAATTATTTTTATTTGGCCGTGGCTCTGCCAGCAGGAAGGTGATGCCCAGGGAGGTCTGGTGCTGCTGGCAGGGCTCCAGCTGGCACCGAGGGGATGGGAGGTTGCCGGCTG
>NW_009593231.1:15047-29671 GCF_000690535.1 Cariama cristata
GCCCCCGCCGGAGAAGGATGGTGGGAAATGGGACATGTCCTCATCGTCTCCCCTTGGGCAGGTGGCAGCAAACACTCGCTGAGATCACCAACAACCTCTACATCGTGGAAATGGTCTTTCTGGACAAGGGAAGGAAAGGTAAATAGGGGCGAGGGCATGGGAGCTCCCCTTTCCCCACCCATGCTCACGGTGTCACCAGGCTCCTGGCCACCTCCAGCAGCAGGAGATCACGATGTACAGAAGAAAGGGACAAACAGGGGTTGTGGCAGCAGTCCAGACTTTGAAAGCAAAATTAACACACACAGTAAGGGACGAGTTGTGAAACGGTTCTCTAACGATGGCAGTGGAGTACCCTCGGGCATCACCTGAAACACTACGGTGACACCGTTAATTGGCATTGACACCATCCATCAGAGCAGCACCGTGGCCAGGACAGGCTGCAGGATCCCCGGAGATGACCCGTCTACGGCAAGGTCTGCTTTGGCATCGCACAGGCTGGGGGGCTGGCTGCAGGAAAAGCGGGACGATGCTTTGGGCGTCTTGTCACACGGGAGGTCACAACGGGTACCGTACCAAGAGCTACGTGAAAATAGCCAGGGTGGGGTTTTTGGTTTGTTTTTGGGGTTTTTTTGACATCAAGATAATGAAGCTAATACTCACAACAAGTCTTAACAGTGCAACAAAAAAATTTTGCAAAATAGCAAGGTGATCACCTCCCAAAAGGCCAGCGCCCGGCTGGGATGGAGCTCACACAGCAGCACCGGACCGACTCAGACCCTGGGAGAAAAGCTCTCAGCATCCTCAGGACGTAAACCCAGACAAACCAAGCGACAAGGACTCAAAAGACAGCACCCTCGGAGGGGTCTGCCAGCCCCTGAAGGATGCAAAGCCACCTTCGCCACGTCTCGACCTCCTGCCACAAGTCCTCTTGGATCAGAAGCGCACGCAAAAGCACGCAAAATTAAATTAAACCTTGGCTTTTATATGGTTCCCCCTTCTCCTTGTACAGAAAAGGAAAAAAAAGAATAAATCGCCAAGCACATACTTTTATTTACGGAGATTCTGGCAGTCTCGTTCCCTGCCATGTCCCTGTTGAAGGCAGGAGTAGCGTTGCGCTAATTGTAAATCTATTGAGAACCAGGCTACCCTCTGCTCTCAAACTGGAATTAGTTACGCTCGGTCTCACCTTGCATGATTTTGAAGCACGGCAACATTAAAAAGAAAATTAGAGGGACTTGTTAAATCCTTCCAAAGGTAAAGCAACCCTGGTGCTCCAGGTTCACATAAAAAAAAACCCCAAAAACCCAAACCAAAATCAAGCTCTTAAATCATGACTACTGCTTTAATGTGGTAGGATTTAGTCTTGTATTTTAAACTCACTCATTTCTCATTTACGTGAACAATCACGCTAGCTTTAATGAGCTCTCCCTGTGAAAACTGCAACTACAAAGGATCCCATTCGGTTATGTTACAGAGCCCTGCACCCCTAGAAAGGAAATCCTAAAACATCACCTGCTTCTTAACAGCCAGATTACTAGTTTTTAATCCCTTCTGCCAGGCGCATTTTTTTAATCTCTTTGCGTATAATAAAGCAAACGAGCGTAATTGTATGAGTAAATGGAACCAAAATATACACATCAGATTAAAAAAAAACCAAACCCACACACAAACCCAACCTTGGTTATGTTTTGCAGAGGTGGGAACTAATGGAGCTGGGGACCGAACTCGGCTCTGCGGGCACTGGCAGAGGATGAAGCTGCTGCGCGGTGGAGCGAGGAGCTCCATCACCCCTCGGCCACAGCTCGCTGTGGGATCACACCAGGTCACGGGTGGGCAATGCACCCTTGCACCCACAGCAGAGCACAAACAGGTAAGAGCCCAGGCTACCGTGCAAATGTTGGTCCACAGCGAGCCTCTGTTGTCCCTCGGTGCCTGGGAACTACGCACCCCTCCAGATCTCAAGTCACCTCCTCATCCATCTCGTAGGGTCTTCGCTATCCACCATCACCACATTTTATTGCCCTGGTAAATCGGACGCTGCCAACCTCATACTGCGAGCTGAAGTATGAGATTTGAGGATGATCCGAGGGCTGGAGCACCTCTGCTGTGAGGACAGGCTGAGAGAGTTAGGGCTGTTCAGCCTGGAGAGGAGAAGGCTCCGGGGAGACCTCAGAGCAGCCTTCCCGTACCTAAAGGGGCCGACAAGAAAGCTGGGGAGGGACTTGGGACAAGGGCAGGGAGTGACAGGACAAGGGGCAATGGCTTTCAACTGGAAGAAGGAAGATTTAGATGAGATATCAGGAAGAAATTCTTCCCGGTGAGGGTGGTGAGGCAGTGGCAGAGGTTGCCCAGAGAAGCTGTGGCTGCCCCATCCCTGGAAGTGTCCAAGGCCAGGTTGGATGGGGCTTGGAGCAACCTGGTCTGGTGGGAGGTGTCCCTGCCCATGGCAGGGGGGTTGGAACTGGATGGTCTTTAAGGTCCCTTCCAATCAAACCATTCTGTGATTCATGATCCGAATTCCCCACCCACCAACCCAAAGAGCGAAATCCATCACAACCCACCGCTTGCCTCAGGAAAGCCCCCAGGTAAGGTGGGCACCTTCTTAACCCCCCTCCAAGCACACACTCGGAGCCAACCCCCCCGGCTTTCTCCAGCACCAAAGGCAGCGTGGGAAGCAAAGCCCAAGGTGCAGCTCGCAGCCGGCGAGACCGCAGGACCAGGCAGGGCTGCGGCTCCGCATCCAGGGCTCAACACCCGCACATCGTCCCTGTTTCTCCCAAGCCAGGACCACCCAAGAGCGGCGTGCCCAGGGGACAAAGGTGCACGGGCCAAGTTTTTCCAGCCGGGCAGGTTTGCAGCAAGGAGCTCTGCCCCTCCAGAGCCACCAGCTTTTGCCACCAGCATCTCTTTGTTAACTCAAGAACACCTCCATGGACCTTCATAGAAAAAGAGATTCAGTATCGCAAAGTGTTTTCTCCAGATCGAGGAGATCGCTGCCACATTTCATGGCCCTAGCAGGATTTGGGAGGTTGTTCCCATTTTCCACCGGTGCCAGAGGGCTAAATTCAGTAGGATAAATTCAGAATAATTACATGCAAACCCTCAAGAAGTTATTATTTTTTTTTATCTGTTCCACTGGTGAGCAGGACTCACCCGCTGGAATTAAATCCAGCTAAAAGCATCACTGCCTTCAGCAGGGTGGTTCATCAAGCAGCAGACTACATCCCTCTTCGTTCCCATCCTCGAGGTGGGACTCACTGACGTCGCGATTCGGCACGGGCATGGGGGTCCAAGCCCGACGGGTGCTGGGGAAGACCGAAAAGGAACCGGGGTGTGAGGACCAGCTGTGCAGAGGGAGAGCCCTGCTTTCCCACGTAGGATGGGGACAAGAGCCCAGGAATGCAAGAAGTGCTGACTGTCCCCTGGGAAATGCTTTAACAACCTTTTTTTTGTTTGTTTTAAATGAAAAAAATAAGTAAACAGGAGTAACCCCAGAGGAGATACATTCTGCTGAGGTGTTTTCTGCAGGGGATGCAAAATGTGAAAGGGCTGGGGTACACGGCACGTGGATGTACAGCAATGCAAACAGCTCTGCCAGGACTCAAGCTGCGGGACAGGAATAAATAAACGCACGGAGATACAAACGTTAAAAGGGCCCTGCACACAGGTAACCTAGGCACAAACATTTCCGAGCTGGAAGAAAGTTTCCTTCCCCACCTGCCATATCTAAGCCATATGCGGGATGCTTGCTCTTGTACCGAATCCTCCTTGTCAAGCACAAGAGCCCGTGCCCAGGAAAACGGATTATCCAGGCAAGTGAGTATTCTGTAGGAATTCAACAGGGACACGGGTTGGCTGTGCCAGCCGCAACCCACCGGGAGAGGGGGAACGGCCCAAGGAATCTCCGCAGCAAGGCACTTGCTCTGCATCAGCAATCAGCCCCTTCCCTCCCAGGGAGGGGACAGATGGGGACAGGGACAAGGACAGAGCCACCCGATCCGGGCCACCGGCTGCAAGGGGACAGGCGATGCTCCCCGCAAGCTGCTGCCTCGCAAGCCAGTTGTGCACCCAGGAACCTTGTGCCGACCAAAAGGCTGATTTCAGAGATGTGCAAACGGCATCAAATCCACGTTGGGAGGAAAATCGGTCGAAATCGGGAGCGTTACACCAGCAAGGAGTTGGATCTCGGGGGTCTGTGGGATGCAGCGTCGGCCAGGCTCCGTGTCCCTTGGGCGGCTGGACCCCCTGGTACTGCACACCGAGATTATCTAGCGACTACCCAGGGCAAGAGGGGAAAACATCAACTGTTTTCTATTTTAAAACCAGAAAACAACCCAATCTCGATGCTAACATCCAGTTTGGCTTTAGGAAGGATTTAAAGAACTTGGGCTTCTTCGTTCCTTAATCCCACACCACGCTTCCCCACTACCAACCAGTATCGCCTTCTAACAATGCAAAAGCATCTGCCCACATTTTTGCAATTATTTCAGACCCAGCAAAGAGCACCCTCCTCTTTCTGTAGGGTTAATCTAAAGAACAGTTGCCAAAATGCTGAGAACACAGTCGAACAATAGCTCCTCTGATGAAATTCCTCCACTCCATAGAGAAACCAGTATCCTCCAGCTGCTTTGGCTTGTCCAGAGAGATCTCCAAGTGTTTATCCGCTCCCATTAAAAAAAAAAAAAAAGGGGAAAAAAAAAAAAGATGACAAACTGAAAGATTTGAGTGCAGCTTGCAAAAAATGAATGCAACACCAAAGTTTTATTAATGCAGCATTTGCTTTTTGTGAAATATAAACCCGGGACATCAGTGGACGGAGGGTAACGCCGGCCACCTGTCCCAGGGATAGCGACTCGCTACGCTTATCGGTACAGAGACTACTTTTAGCAGCTCCAGCCCTTTAAATACTCATTCTCAGTGGAATCTCTGATCAGTCAGTTATAAAAGCCGGGGAGCTGAGCCGGACAGCTGAATTACAGCAGCTATTATCCACGTACGCCTGAATACGAGCAGACACCTTTATTTATAAAGGCTCTCCGGCTGACCGAGATTTGACATCGGCTACAAAAAGCATTCAGCATCCAACTGACTGCTTCAGAATAATGTGATGAAAGGTTAGCGGGGGCAGTCTGAGAAGACACCTTTGCATAGCCCTAAGAGCTATCGTTAAAAGAATTCACGCTGCCGCAATGACTCTTTTAACCGAGCCGCTTTAAGTAATTGATTTTCCCAACAGACACACAGAGTTGCACACCTTTGCCTCTTCTGCCGATACATATTCAAATGGGTTTTTTTTCTCCCCTCCTAGACCTGATTCTTAAGACATTTAATTTTTTTTTTTGTCTTGTCGAGTCTATCTCCTCTCCTTTTAGACCTCCCCGCGCTTTCCAAGCTGCTCCTTCTTGCTTGTCCACCTTTTGGCTCACCCCCGCCTGCGAGCCATGAGCACGGACACACGCTTTCCACGAAACGCGGGAACCCGCCAGTGCAAACAGGTGGGGGAAGAAGAAGAACAATAGGCGATAAGAAAAAAATCAGTTGCTCACGGGTGGTTTTCTTTAGCTTTTATAATCTCAGTGCCAACTCCTGATAACAGAAGGTAACCAAGTCATAGAATCGTTATGGTTGGAAGAGACCTCAAAGATCATCAAGTCCAACTGTATACCCGATGCCACCATGCCCACTAAACCATGTCTCGAAGTGCCACTTCTGAACGTTTTTTGAACACCTCCAGGGATGGTGACTCCACCACCTCCCTGGGGAGCCTGTTCCAATGCCTAACGACTCTAACAGTGAAGAAGTTCTTTCTAATGTCCAGCCTGAACCTCCCCTGGCGCAACTTGAGACCGTTTGGTGCAACTTGAGTCCACGGCAAAAGTGCGGATTCTGCTTTAAATTGACAGCATGCCCGGGAGCCACACGTGCAAACCGCCCAAGCAGGGCTCAGTTGGGCGAAGGAAGGCTTTAAGTACGTGCCTGTTCACATCAGGCTCCTACCTCTGTTCCGATAACCCAAACGGGGAGCTGGCACCTCTGCTGGGGTGCAGAGCTGGGACCCAGCTCCCGACGGAGCCACAAGGGCTGCACCGTGCCTGCTGCCACAGTAACGCTAAGGAAAAGCCTTCCTTGCCCGATTTCTCATCTCTTAAGCAAGGACCATCAAAAGCATCCTCCTTTGACTTCCAAAACATCCCTCCTGCTCCCACCACCTTCTCCCCTTGCACCCACCCCTCTCACCACCAGACTCACCCCCACCAAAGCTCTCCAGCTAAAATTCCCTACAGATGATGAAAATTCAGGGGCTGGCAGCAACAGGAGCAGCCAAGTGACCTTGGCCATCCCTCATGCACCAACCTGAAGCTCTGAGGAGGTTCCCCAGGTCCCCCCGAAGGGTTGCAGGATGGGATCCCCACGGGGCCGCCCTCGAGAGCCCAGCACCAGCGTCAGGAAGGAGCTGTGTGCTGCCCACTAAGTTGTTAAGGTTAACGAAGGGTTTGTTGGGTTTCTTTTCCCCCCTTCTTCTTTTAAAAAGAATTCTTATCAGTTTAACAGAATAGCGTCACTCAATAGCAATTCTTACCTTAAAAGGTCGCTCAGGTAGTGATAACTCAACATTTCATCTACGGTCACGTTATCTGGAGGGAAACAGCCCAGGGACTTTGTTTTGCCTTTTTTTTTTTTATTTTTTAAATAATCCACTTCTTTGGAACTGTAAGATGTTAAAAAAAAAAAACCAAAAACCAAAAAACCAAACCCTACCCAGAACCAAGCTGACCCCATGGGTAATTTTACTCTTGGGAACAGAGAGAAAAAAAAAAAATAATGTAGAAAAATCACATTGATGTTTGCTGCATGAGAAACAAGAGGAACATCCCAACAGGAAAACCATGAAAACACATGAGCGCCGACCGCAGCTGCAGCAGAAACACTATGTTCTGCCCGCAAACGTCAGATCAGCCAAGTTCCTCCACAAGAGAAGTTGTGGGTTTTTTCCTCCACATTTCTCTCCTGATTTTCTTCCTCCTTCACTTCCCATTGCAGACAAGGGACAGAGAGAACAGGGCCATAGGAAAAACCCAAGGACAAGAACCACCGATCTGCGATGTTCAGGTTCTTTTCTTTGAAAACGCAGAAAATGAGAAAAAAAATAAATAAAATGCAGTGGCACAGAAAGTGTTTTAAAATGCTTCAATCTAAACCTGGTCAAACCCTGTTTTAACCCACCCACTCAATTCCTTCTTGTAACATCAATTAAAACTCCAAACACAACATATGCCCGTACCTCACCAGGCAACAGCGTAGGCAAGGAGCCGGAGAACTAACTGGTTAAAAGTAAGGCAGGTTTGTGGTTTGTCTAAAATCTTTTTTTTATTTTTTTTTTGATAAAAGTTAAATCTGGAACTAATTACTTGCAAGGATCAGTAACAGAAGAGAAGCTTTTTAAAGCACCCTGTGCTTCCACTCCAGGGCTGCCTCACTCGAGAGCAAAGAGTGGAACGAAGTTGCCGAATCCTGCAGATGACAGTCACAATATTAATGTTACTTTAAGTAAAATAACATCTTCAGGCATGATAACTCAACACGCTGGGCCATGTCCAGCTCCTGCAAATAACGGGGAAGGCTCGCAGGGATTGCGGCAGAAGCTTGCTCAGCCCTTGGTGCAACAGAGCCATCGGCACCATCCATCCGTATCTGCCGTAATGGAAAGTCCCACGCTCACAACACAAAATGACCAGGAGTTTGCCCAAGCACAGTAGTGAACATCGGACAAAGTCTTTTTCTGCCCCGTGGATTATTTTTATATAACACAAGAAAGTTTTCGCGCTACAGCTCAAGCGCTGCAAACGCCCCAGAAAAGTCTGGAAAGGGCAGGAGCCAGAATTAACAGTAGCAAAAGCCATGCTTATCACCCCGGTTTCAACCCAGAGATCCAAAGTCTATGGACTTAATCGGTGAGCGAAGCCTTCGCTTACACCAGACAGGAGCCCCCAGCCCGGGAAGCCTTAGACAAGATGCTGCCCCGCACGCCCACCCAGCTCTGCAAGCCCAGAGCCCCATCAGAAAAACCACGCTACGATTCACGCACCTTCACCAAAATCTTTGAGACGACCGTATCGTGCCACGGAGTCACCGCTCGCAAATACTCCGATAAAACCGCAAGCTGTGAACCAGGCATCGGACAGGCAAACCTGTGCCGATAAATCCTTCGCTTCCATCTCCTCTGCATCCCGCACGGGAAGGGGAGGAAAAGCCCACGCGCCTGCCTCCCCCAGCCAGCTCCTGCCGGGTACAAAGCAAACCAAATCTGTGCCTCTGGAGCTGGTCCCCTCACCCCGACCAAGTTCATTTTCTGCTCGTTACCCAGAATCAGAGCAGACCAAAATACACGGCCATCATGCGATGGGCGAGACCATCCCAGCGCTCTGCTCAGGGAGGGGAAACCCACCTCGCAATCCCCCCCAACGCCAGAAACGCAACTCCTTCTGCCCGTAAAACCCCTTCCAAAGAAAAGCCAGCATCGTATTCTCCAACGGAGAAACAATCCCAACTTTGTTTAGATGAGATCCTGCCCCTCCACTTAACGCATCTGCTGCGGAAGAGGAAGCGGCACGCAGGCGGAAAGTCGGGAACGGATCTGCTCACTCCAACCTCAACTTTATTTGTCATTACCGCGGCCAAGATGGAAAGCCACCGGCTTGGCTGTTTGCCGTTGCCAAACTCCAGCTCCGCGGTTGACCTCTGCAAATCTCTGGGTCTCCTTCTTAGGACCAGAGCGCTGCAAAGATAAACACTTCGGGTTTTTAAGAGGAAAGGGGGAGAGGATGCAAGCCTGCGCATCCCTGCATCACGGCCTCTTTTAGATCCCTTAGCGGCTCTTGTGTAAACAAGAGTTAGTGGAAAAAAAAAGTAACGGTCTTGTTTATTCAGTGAAACTAGAAAGAAAAGGGTTTCAAACGTCATAACTTGTGCTTTGCTGTGGGCTCCCTGCAAGCTATGGGGAGAAGACTGGGGCGATGAGGTGGGAACCCCAAAGCACAGCCCAGCCGCCGCCGCAGTACACCAGCTCCTCCGCTCTCCGACCAACCCAACCCCGAGGAGCTGTCGGCTCCGAGCCCCGGGGTTCGGATGCAGCGGCGGTGCAAGGGCTGCCCTTTCTCCAACCGTTATCTGCGGTAACATTAGACACAGGCACGAAGCTGGAGAGCTAAAGCACTGACGAATGCATCTTAAAATAAAGCAAGCGTTCACACTAATTACTATTTCAGTTACTCACGCCGATCGCCAACGTAACTCCCAGCTTAGTAAAAAATTGCTTTCGTGGCCCACAAATTAAATAAAGGTGGCTTTTTTTGATGGAAGATAAGAAAAAGGCCAAAGCTTGAGAAGTTGTAGAAAGATGGGAATCTGCGCCGTGATCCACCTCGTCCACAGAAACCTTCACCAACCTCATCAGGAAAACTTTGCAAGAAGCTTTGGCTGCTCAGAGCATCGACTGTTTTAAAAGCAACTGGCCCAAATGCAAACGTGGAAAATATAAATGGCGAGCCGGGCACGCAGCTTTGTTCAGGCACCGAGGTCTAACACGCCAAAGGACGTAACCGTGCAGACAATCATCCACCGGCAACCGCCCAGGCTACGAGTGGAGCACTTTCCCCATTCCTCCATTTAATCTCATTTGAAGAGAAGTGTGTTTGCAAACTAGATTACTTTAATTGATGGCTCTACGGTTGGTTCTTCTTCAGCTCCCGATCTAAAGCTATCCTTGACCTCTCCCATCAATCCGTATCTCGACGGGTTGAAGCCTGCCGTATGAGAGATGGGGACAGACTTTTTAGCAGGGTCTGCTGTGACAGAACAAGGGGTAATGGTTTTAAACTAAAAGAGGGTAGATTTAGACTTGACCGAAGGAAAAAATTTTTTACAAGGAGAGTGGTGAAGCACCTAGCAACTGGAACAGGTTGCCCAGAGAGGTGGTGGAAGCCCCATCCCTGGAGGCATTCAAGGTCAGGCTGGATGGGGCTCTGAGCAACCTTATCTAGTTGGAGATGTCCCTGCTCACCGCAGGGGAGTTGGACTCGATGACCTCTGAAGGTCCCTTCCAGCCCAAATCATTCTATGATAAGCCGGTCCAAGGAGAGAACTCCAGCTCAGGTCTACGACGATGCCCGAAATGCTTCGCTGCATCTTTTACATGCACTTCAAAAGTGAGATTTTTCCCAATTGCAGTCAGCGGGGAAATTAACCCTGACATCAGGTCCCTCGCATTAAACGACAAAATGGTTAAAAGGACACCGCAAAGTATGGAAAAGTCTCTTTGGGAGAAAGCAGCCCACCCGTAGGCAGACCCGCTTGCGCCACACGATGCTCCAGGCAGCAAACGCTGTTCTCGTTAGTTAACTTTTTCCTCTCTCCCTCCCATTTTAAGCATTACTACCTAAAAAAATTAATTAATTAAATAAAAAAAATAAAAGTTTCCCCCCAGCAAGCTCTGCCGCACAGGAAGAGGCGAACCCATCACCCAAACGACCCAGCCCTTGTTAGCTGTGCCCCGCGGAGGAGACCTCGTCGTTCGTACCGCGGAGCTTTGGGAGCGAGCCACAGGGAGCTTCGCCCTCCTCCTCCGACTCCAAGGGACGCGTGCCAGGAACCACGAAGGAAGGCGTTTTTAGGCAAATAGGAGAAAATATCGGAGATTTAAGCGCAAACTCAGAGGTATCTCCTCTAGGTCCCAGCAACAGGGCGAGGGGGAAGGGAAAGGGAGCCTTCTTCACGCCGTGCCACGGGGCCGGGGGGCGGTGTGAGCCAAACGCTGGCCTGCGGTGCTTCCCACAGCTACTCTGAAAAGCATCTTTAAAAATGAAAAATATCTTTGAATTACAAGGGAATACTGACTGTGTAGCCTTGCTCAAAGCCCTTGGCTAACATTGCTCTGTACCTCTATACCCCATCCCTTGCTATTCCCCAAAAACACCCAGCACAGACAGCTTTTAGCCCTCAATTTTGCAAACAAAACGCGAGCAAGACGCACGACAGCAGCCCAAGCAACAGCATGCAGATTAAAAGAAGCCAGCGTCCAACAGCTCAGCAGATCTCTCCATTTAAGAGTCCCAGCTCATGATTTTTAATGAGCAGAACTGGCAGGGCTGCTCACACCCCTCTCCAGGCAGAGACAAGTGTGCGGAGGGACCACGCGATGCCAACCTTCGGCGTCACGCTTAAAACCTCCCATTGCTCCCACCGAGCACGAGGCTTAGCTCCTCACCCCCGTCCTCCTCCTGGGATGTCCGCTTGGCCCCTCCGGTCCCCGCCGCGGGACAGTCCAGCGATGCTCTCACCCAGCCCAAGGGCACTTAAATTACAGCTCAGCATTGCAATGCAATGGTAAGCCAAGAAAAATTAAAAAAAAACCAAAAAACAACTGGGGACCATCTTCCAACTGGGCACTGGGATGATTTTTCCAGTGGGAGTCATTGGGGAAGAACTGCAAAATTTGCACAGCGGAGGGGTAGCAGCTTCCCCGATGAGCTGGGATTCTGCGGTCAGGACGGCAGCAACGGTCACAGGGCTGGAGCCACGACGATCTAAGGACCTCAGAGGTGAGGTCTGCAGGAACACGCAATACCTTTGCATAGACCCCCCCATATAGCTGGGGGGCTGGAACAACGCTACAACCACACAAGCCCTCCTTTGAGCTGGTGCACCTTTGTGCTTGGCCGTTTTTTCCAGCGGCTTCACTTGGTCTAACTAAAGACATTACTGCTCCCCGCAACCCTTGTCTCTTCCTCCGGCCAGTCCTTCCCAGGACGAGAAATCTAGGTCACTCTGACGCTCTCATTGTGATACTTGACAGCCTGCCGAAATGAAATAAAGATTTTGGCTTTAACATCTGAGGCAGTTGATGTCCTGGGCACAGGGCAAAGCTTGTTGTCCTTCAAGACCAAGAGTTTAAAGCTCTCGCTCTGCTACCATCAGCGCAGACGGGCGTTTGGATGCCCAAAGGGCCCACAGGAGCCTTTGGGCATCTCTGTTGACCGGCAGAGACTGCAAGAGCAAGGATGGCTGCTCCAAAGCTGGAGCTGGTGGGATGGGATGTGGGATTACTCCAGAAAAAGCCCCGGTCACACCTCTGGCCATCAGAGAGGAGATGCCCGAGCAGGTCAGAGCAGAAGCACCTCTGGCCATCAGAGAGGAGATGCCTGAGCAGGTCAGAGCAGAAGCACACCCTGCACTCAACGCCAAAAACCTACGGACCACGTTTCGTGGATACAGCAGCTCCCCATCTCCTCCTCGGGTCTGTACCCCACGGAGCGGCCATACCCAGCACCCTGCGGTGTCCCAGCCCCATCCGGCGGGTGCAGGAGGAGCACAGGTGCCGCTCCCACCACGGGACACGTTAAACTCCCGCCTGACCTTTACGGGCGGCTCGGAGGAGGTCACCGCATCCTGATGGCTCCCGGCAGCTGGGACCGAAGCCGCCCAGCGAGGCCAGGCTGGAAGGAAGGAAGGAAGTTATAGCAGGTTTTTAAATAGCGCTATGTAATACCTGAAACTTCTATTTCTGTGCACGGAGAATATGGTTTCCATATTCTTCTCCACGCACGGCAGGCCGAGCCATTCACGCTCCAACCGAATTAGCAGCCACCTACGTTCTTCACCAGTTAAACCATTAAAGCTCGGCGAGGCTACTCACAGCCACCACGTCGGATAACCACAAGCCGTGCACTTCACCTAACGAAGAAACGCACAGATTTCCTTCCGTGTTTTGCTTCTATCTCTATAATCAAGCAATACCTTTAAATGCAGTACGGTTTGGAGGTGGTCTCACAGCCATCTCCGCAGCCCTTGCACCACATCTCCAGTGCGCTCCGAAACACCAGTGTAGCTTTCTGCAAGGCGTCTCTCATCTCTGGTGGGCAACGCGGTTATATCCATCCCTCCGTGCTTGAGCAGGTAGCCAAAGAGCCACAGAAGCAGGAGGCTCCTCAAGGTTTTTTGAGGGTCATACATGGCTGGAAGTGGCAGAGCCATGTTGGGTTTGCAGTCCTAACAAGGAGGGCTTGGCTGTCAGTATCAGAAATACCCTCACACTTGGGAAAAAAATAAGACAGAACTCCTTCAAGATCAATATACTTGCTTTTCCATGTCAATTAACTAGTTAAAAGGAGTTATTTTTCTTCCTTGAGGTTTCCCCACCTTGTCTGCCATAGAGTAGATCTCTCATTTGGAGCCTACCAGGCAAGAACCAACCTGGACACCTTTGTTGAGAGAAGTTCTGCTCCATGCCTGGTCCACACACCTGAAGGTTCATGAGCCCAGCTCCACCAGCCAGTGAGGATTTCAAGCACCGGTCTGCCTTTGGGTCCCCTCCTGATCTCAACTGTTGGTGATGATATTGCCAAGGATGGTGCCCAGCCACCAAGGAACACAGCAGGGCTGCCACCTCCTTCTAACGACCGTCAACTAGGGGTAACCTTCAAGTCTTCCCACCTCCCCATCAGGGCTGGGGCAAGCAACAGGTCCTGTATATACAAAACAACTCACTTCTCACGAGGACCCATCGTATAAGTCCGTTTGGACACGCTCCAGCACATTAGACCAGCAAATTGCATTTAGACCGGTGTTGCTTAAGTCATGGTGACACCCCTTGCCAGGCAGAGGACTTCACCCATGCTTCGCTGAAGGTGATCACCCCACACCTTACAGCCAGCTCCTACGTCCCATTTAGGTTGTGCAACCCCTTCACCCCACGGTCCCTTGCACATCACCACTGCCACGTCCCCAACATCAACAAGGATGCTGGTGGGGCACCTACAAGCAGGGAGCCACCATTTCCAAGTCCGCAAACACCAGGAAAACGTACCAGGAGGCATCTCAACCCCCAGGCTGGCAGGGAATTGAGCCCAAATTAGTTAGGCAAACGAGGGGATTCAAACAGTAAAGAGTAACGCAAGGTTAGATGATGACGCTGCTTTTCAGAAGACCTTGGTGTGATTCCATCGCCAGGCACGCGACAAACGCCAGACTGCAAAACGGGCGCTGAATAGGAGCGATTCAAGAAATAGAGATGGTTTTATGAAGAAGGCAGTGTCAACCCTGGAGACCCAAAGCTATTTCCTAACAGTTCTCGGTTGCCAATCTCAGCTACCCTTCCCTCCGCCGCAACAGGACTGCCCGCCTCGGGAAAGCGCGTGCCCTGCTCCGTAGGATGCGCGGATACGGCCATCCCCCAGGAAAGCTGTACGGAGGGGTGTTTGGCGAGAAAGAGGAACTCAACGGATCCGGGTTTTGCTATCGGAGTTACAAACGCCCCGGAGGAACAGCTCGCTGTTGGAAGAAGACGTCAGGGAAAGCGCAGGGAGCTCCACGAACGCGCCGAGGGACAGGCGGGAGGCTGGATGCCAAGCTTCGCTCGCAGGAGAAATCCTCGCGCCAAGCAAGGTCAATGGGATTACAGGAGCAAGCAGGGATCGCTCGCACGAGTGGAGACGGGAAAAGCCCAAGCCCTGCTTTCCACCCCGGCTGACATCGAGCAAACTCAACCGCGCAGACGGCCGTACGTGACTTTGTACCTGGGAAGCCTTCAAAACGCCGTTTTCCTTCTTAATTCGCCTTTTCTGTTGTCG
>NW_009593232.1:0-612 GCF_000690535.1 Cariama cristata
GCCTATGGCCATGGCCAGGCTGCTCCCTCCTTCCCGCCCATGCTGGTGCTGCTCTGTCCTGGCACAGCTGGAGCCCCAGTGCTGGAGCAGCACCTTATTTATGGCTCTGCTTCCCCGAGTTAAACTCCACAAAGTGTGACAATCAAAATTAAAGATTTCTCCAGAAAGGCAGCCTGGGGGGAAATCACCGCTGAGGCTGACAGAGATTTCCCAATGGTGACTTTTAAATTAAAGGGGAAAAAAATTTCTTTAATTTGGCAGCGTGCTTGGGATGCAGCTCACTGGGCACGTTATTATCCAGCTCAGCAAATGCTCCCAGAATTCGCTTGCACTCCAAAATACCGATCTCTCCACAAGGCAGCACATCCCCGTCTGTGCCAGTGTCCACCAGCACTGGGGGCCTGCAGCACAGCCCCACAGACGGCGAGCAGGGCCGGTACCAGGCTGCATCCCGCCACCCCAGAGCCAAGCCCTGATGGGTGCCCCAGCCACCCCAGAGCCACCCTGATGGGTGCCCCCTCCCCACACCCTGTCCCAGCACCTAGCCAGTGGAAAATGGCCAGATTCTGCTCCGGCACAGGACAAGCCCAGCCCCAGCCAGCACAGCCATGC
>NW_009593232.1:666-1363 GCF_000690535.1 Cariama cristata
GTCCCAGTCCCAGTCCCAGCCCCTCCTTGTATTTAGTGCCGCAAATCCAGATTGATCGGGGCTGGGTGTATTGGCACTGCCGGGCACGCGTGTCTGCCTGCCCGAGGCTCACCCGCTAAATACCCCCCAGTGCTGTTGGCCCCTAACAAGGAGCTGGGGGGATCGAGGGGACCCGAGCTTTTAGCACTTTCTTTCCAAGCAGAGCACAAGCTCTTTAATGCTGCTGAAAGCGAGACCCTGCCTGCAGCCCTAGCCCTGGCGCCGGCTCTGCCAGGGCCTCCTGCACTGTGTGGTGAGGATGGTGCCTGCTCCGGCATCCCCATGACGCCGTCATGCAGAATGCGCCCAACCACTGCGGCTGCCAGCGCGGTCCCTTCCCGGACACGGGGCTGACTCGGGTGCTTGCCCCAGAGCCCCAGGAGCCTCGCAGACCCACCGTGTCGGCACATCCATGTGGCCATGGCTGCGCGGCTTTGCTGGCTGGACTACATGCCAGACCCAATGGATGGACCAGCAGAGACCATCACCGTCAAAGCCTCCTTGTTGAGATCAGAGGCACCCGCACACCCGAGACACACACCCCGCCCTGCTCTGCCATGCCGCACCGTGGCACGGTGAGCACCGCGGCACAGCAAAGCACCGGGGCATGGCAAGCACGGCGGCACACCAAACGACCATGGCCCCGCAAAGACACCCA
>NW_009593232.1:1459-1961 GCF_000690535.1 Cariama cristata
GGAACACAGCTCCTGCCATCCTCCTTGCCCGTGCAAGCGGCTCTTGCCAGGCTTGAGTGTGGAGCACGGCAACAAGGTTTTACCGCCCAAGCCGGAGAAGCTGCCCAAGGCCACGGGGAATGGTGATGCGGGACCTGCCCTGCCGGGGTGCGGGGGGCGGGGCCAGCCCCCGACCTGCCTGCCCTGGCACAGCTTTTCCCCTTACTCTCCCTCTGCCCCTTCAAGAAGAAGCAATGAAATTATTTTTCTACTTGAGTAGTTTTCAATTTAGATTAAGAAAAATCTGTGCTCCGTTAGCGACGTTGCAGTAAATCACGAGCGAGCAGCACTCCGCAGCTGACAGCCCGATCACTTATCGGCTGCAAACCTTTTTTCACATTGACAGGCTCCAAGCGTGACATTGAGCGAGGGCAGTGGCAGCCCGGCGGGGACACCGTGCGGGGAGGCGCACCCCCCCCGGCACGCACCCCGGGGCACCGCAGCTCAGCCACGGCTGCGGGCA
>NW_009593233.1:0-236 GCF_000690535.1 Cariama cristata
CCACCCCTGCTTCTACTTGGGCACAAAATGCTTAGTTTTACAAAGTTTACAAGTGTCAGACCAGGCGAGCAAATCCAGGTAATCCCATGTCCGCAGCCAGAGTGTGATCCCACGGGATCCAGCCTGACCAGACCGTCCTGCCGCTGCTGCAGCTGAGTCCTGCTCACTCATCGCCTACTGCCGCTGAACTCACGGCTGGGTCATGCTCCTTCCTATTACGCAGCAGGGGGGAAGAA
>NW_009593233.1:266-6975 GCF_000690535.1 Cariama cristata
GGGGCAGGGGGAACCTGAGACCTGGATGAAGCCCCTCATGAA
The DNA here is from genome assembly GCF_000690535.1 of Cariama cristata. Lineage (NCBI taxonomy): Eukaryota > Metazoa > Chordata > Aves > Cariamiformes > Cariamidae > Cariama > Cariama cristata. Next base: position 309 of record NW_009593233.1, read on the forward strand.
GCCCCTCTCTTGCAGGGAAGCGTTCAGGTGTGAGAACAGAGCTAAAACCCAGGCGACTGCCTGCGTTAGGGACACTCAGCCCTCCTGACCGGCTGGTCCAAACGGCCCTGGACCAGCTTGCGAGCTTCAAAGAGTCCCACTCGGAGTTCCCCTGCAAACCCCACCCTCCCATTTCTTCCTCTCCTTACCCTAAGACATCACCTGGCTCTGGGATGTGAGGCTATGAGTTTCATTAGATGACAGATCACTTAAATGGTGCGTGTTCTGACGGGAAGGTAGTCCTGTGTAATGGTTACTTCCAAAGCGTAACCCAAATCTACTTGTACAAGTGACAGACACCTCGTGGAGTTAACATGACCCACCTCTATGGAAACAGCCTCGGTCCAAAGCACAGATACATCTCACTTAGTCATAAAAACTTTTTTTTTTTGACAATGCTGCAATTTCATAATTTACAAGCTGAAACTGATCACCCAGTATTTGAAATACGTCACAGCCAGTTACAGTTATCACTGGGACTTCACAGCAAATAAAACTTGTAACTAAACATGCACAGATCATTATATATATACACAGTGATAAAAAAATAACAATGTACATTTTCTTGTAAGAAGAAATTAAGTAAATTCTTTGTGCATTTCAGGATTGAAACATCTAACCTATATAAAATTACTTTAAAATATGAAGTAAATATTTAACCCAAAACTTGAGAAATCTTTTGTAATCTGCAATATAGCCTTCTCATTTCAGTTTTTCTATCTCTGACACAGGACAACTTTGGAATTTTATCCTCTACGATATTTAATAGTAATGTGCAGATTATAAAAAAATACGTCCTTTGTGGCAAGCCTGAACACACACACACACACATATATATATCTATTTACAAACCTCCAGAACAAATTAGCATTAAAAAACACAGAAGTAGCAGATTGACATAGTGCTTTATTTAAGCTGTCTGTACGAAGGAAAATAATGTGCATCCCTATCATATACGTGTAAAAATACTAAGGATGTACAGTGTACAAAAAAACAGTTTCTTGTAGTTATTTCACATCCTTGTGGGTCATATACTTAAGGAAATAAACAGTTTAAGTATGACCAACAGTAATACGGTTTCTTGGGTTCATAGTCGTGTCTGCTTAATATCCTTAACCATATGACTAGATCTTGCATGGATCTAATGAAAGAACTAGCAAGGTCAAGAAATGTCACAAACTCTAAAGCTACAGGGAGGTAATTCAATTACCAATTTAGAGGTTTTTATTTAAATAAATACTTTACATTTCATGCTTGCCTGTAATGCACTACCAGGAGCAAGATAAGGAAATTCTACTGTAGACAGTACAAACAGTAGCAGCAAAGTGTGTACATTGAGGTGTAATATATAGACCCTGCAGTTAGTAAGGAAAGACCTTACTTTTGTACTCTAGGAGAAGCACATGGCCCCTGCAAGAACAGTCAGCTTTAAGAAGCTGCAAGTAAAGATGGAAAAAAACGTAAAACAATACTGGAATAAATGTTCTTTAAGCAACAGGAATGTACTGGAAGATGGATTAGTGTAGAAAGCAAAGCTGTGTGCAAAACTGCCAAAACCCAAACAGAAATGACCTATTTCCTCCGAGATGGCTGCAGTACGAGAGGGCATACTGTGTGCCACGGAAGTCAGAACAAGCTGGAGTCAGAGTCTGAAACGTACGGAGCTCGAAAGGCTCGCCCAGGTAACCAGCCACCACCTCCCGGCCGAATCCAACCACAACGCCAACAGCAAAAGAAGAGCTTCAGAAGTTTCTCTCGGCACCCCTTGCCCGTTTGCCTTTCATCCGTTTCTAACACCGCTAAGAGAGAGAATCCCCCAGCTCCGGGCAGCACAAAGTGGCAGCTGACTCTCTCTGTAGCTGAACTTGATCAATGATGCTTTGGAAGGCAGACAATACAATGCAAAGTGACGTCTTAAAAGGTTTTCAAATAATTCACTGACAGATATTTACCGCAAACCGCATTCTAACCAGCTACGCGATGGTGCGCTAACCACAGGGTTTCTTCTGCACAGGAGGACCGGCTCGCCAGAGGCATGGCGCCAGTCGGTCGTTAGCAAGAGGTGCCCTGTGTCAAGAAACTTATTGCTATTACAAGCTGAAAACATAGGGGAAAAAAAACACAGGCATCTAACAGAGCTTTCGAATCACCATAGTTTTAGTCTGTAAGTACGAGGCCTTTGCAGAGAACTAATTAATGCCCGTCTATGACGTACTCGGTTATTTCAGTCACTCACTCACTGCGTCAGCGCAGACACCTCTCACTACTGGTGCAGAACAGACCTGCAACGCATTTGCTGTGCTCCGCAGAGGGACCATCTCTACACGTGTTTAGTGTTACAAGGTGACAGAATGAGATCCTACCTAGTTAGAGTATACATCATGACACATTTCTGACTGATTATCCATCCATTACTAAAGATAAAACATGAAACATGAAAAATTGTCTAAATTAGTCTGCATCTTTAGCTGCCTTGCTAGAATGCCCATCTACCCCTTGACCGTCCCAGCACATGCACTGCCAGCAGTGGCCTTCATGCCAGGGCACTCAACTTGTCCACGTCAAGAGGCTCAGGCACCCGCGTAGGAACACCTCTCCTTTCAGACTCACCTACTCATTCACACAACACAACCAGCAATACTCTGCGATGTCACAGTCTTCGTGGGAGCTAACAAGATCTGAACGCAGAGATACTTCGAATGATAATCCCATGGAGCCGGGGCTTTCAGATGTCGTTAGCAAGGGCAGATGCACGCTATCGCTGCACTGCGTAACGTCCCGACTCCTAGCACCAAAGGGTTTATTATTAAGATTATCATTGCTGAAGATCAAAGCTAAAGTTTATGCACATGTTCTGTTAGATCCAGATCTTTGGAAATGTAAAGACGTTTTCCTATCAGCGGAGCGTTTCTCCTGATGTTTTAAATTCAGTCAATGGGGTACCACAGTTACATGTAACATGCTGGGTTTCGGGACTCTTTCGGTTGAAGGCAAACCTTCCTTGAGAACGGCTCATCCCAGAAATCTACTATTTGAATTATTAAAATAAAGTGCTTTTCTTGTAATCACTATGGTCTCATTGTTCAAATGCAATTCCTTCATATAGAACAGAAATTTTCCGTTGTGCTGTCAGGCTCTTACACTATGTTTATCCTCAATGGAGCACAAGATGTAGGTTTTTTTGTCTGTTTGTTTTTAACCCTTTGGCACATGAAGCTGGAATTCCTCACGTCCACTGCCAAACAATTAAAAGACAGTATTTCATTTGCAAAAATCTGATTCTAAGCAGTATGTACAATTTCAGAGCCTTGTTAAAATTTCCACATGGGACAAAAGTGCATTATTCCCTTCAGCTTGAACAGTCCTTCCATATATTACAAAATTAACTGCTATAAGCCTGTTCTATCTAAGATGTAGCAGCATCTGCAAACATGACACATACAATCCTTATTTCTAAAAATAAATACTACCGCAGTATAACCAAAAAAAAAAAAAGGAATATTTAGCATTAAACACCTGGAGAAAAAGCTAATTCACAAACTCAAAATAAAAACGGGTAAGGCAAACACCTGTTTACCTTGGTGCACACATTTTGGTGAAAAGCAATACCATTATGCCTGTCTACATTCTTCAGCCATCAGAGGTGATGTATATCATGAAAGAAAAAGAAAAGCATGAGAAAGATGTTATCTGGTGCAAATTATAGGACCCCTTAAACAACTTCAACTGCTGCTTTTATGCCTTCATTTCTTGCATGTATAATGTTCGATTCTCCATGATTGCACATGAACCTGGAAGTTCTAAGTGGCAGGCTGGGTGAGCCCAGCCCTTTTGCTTCTTCTGTAGTATCCAACAGTAATTAAAAAATAATATATATATATTTATATATATCAACAGTTTAAGTCCTTCTCTCAAACATTTCCCAAACAAATTCCAGCCAGATGTTAATGACAGAGACCTGCTTCAAGTAATGATATGCCTAACAAAAACCTTGCATATGTACATCACCACCCCTATGTTTCCTTGTTCTAACCAGCACAAACAGATGCAAGAAAATGTTATAGGCTAGTCTTTTTAGACTAATTACAATTTTGATTCATCTTCTGGAAGAAGATAAGCTGGACCAACACGTTTTTTGTTTAACCTCCACTGTGAGGAAAAATAGATGACTACTTGTGCACAAAGTGTACAATGCTGAAGTCAAGTCATCTACCTTCAAAGAAACTGTTAGTAACTTCTTGACGTTGCTATTACACCGAGACTGTGGGTAGCAGCAACAGCAGGAGAGCGTAGTAGAGAAAATCTCATATTTCATGCAAAATCAAAATGGATTTTAGGCAGGTTTGGGAAAGACACTTGTTCAATTTGGAATGGTCTCCGAAAGTGCCCCTGCTATCTTAAATAGTATCTAGTACTGGTGGTGATGTTCAGGAATCATTTTCAGTGATAAACCTAAGATGACAGTGAAGCAGCAGAACAAAAAAGTTATTCTCGTCCACTTGCAGAGTAGGAAAACTGGGGGAAATGCGGCCGCCTCTCATTGTCCATGCAGTCCATACCATCCTCGTCATCTGTATTAAGGGAGAAGTACAAAACATTATTATATTTGCAACAAAATTTTATTATTTGCCTCATACGAAGTACATCTTTCAGGGTTCAACGCTGAAACTGAAGGCTCGAGTTAAAGACTTTAGTCACATAAGCTTATGCTCATACAGTAGAAGGAAGCTCACAGAAAGGATATCCTTGCAATAAGTCACCATTTATTTCAGGGTGGGTTGGTTGGTTGGTTTGCTTTATTACGACTATCACCTGAGAACTTCAGTCATTACTACCCATTCTAGGCTAATCAAAACACGCCAGCACATCGAGGTTCTGGTAGCACAGAAGCCGACTGCCGACTGAAACAGCCAGTTTTCATTGTTTCTTAAGCTGAGTTTAAGAAATCATAATCTTACTGTTGACATATTTAAATATTCCTCCATTTTGAAGGGAGTTAAAAAGAAAAACAGCTACAAAATGAACAATTCATGCAAGTTCTATGCGTTTCAATTCTTACATATTATTTTTTAGTGAACTATTTTCACAGTTTTTACTGGGATCAGAGGAAACATGGACTAAGCCAAATTCATAAATATTTTAATTTACGTAATTCCTGCAGTGTCAATGGAAAACAGGCACCAGACGTTGCCCAACTCCGAGAATTTGGATCTACATTCTTACATGGATTTTTTACTAGTGCTCATCCTTAAGGACTCCTATTGAAACTGTTATTCTAACGATGTATTTATATGCAGCCTTTCAGAATCATGTATCTTTTTGTATCTTCATATATAAAAACCAGAGTTAATGCAGGTTTGAACAGTTGCTATGATTAAGCTGCTTGAGTTCAACAGTGCCTCTCAGTTCTTCAAATACAATCTCCCTTTTACACTGTCCGTTTGAATTAGGCTAACGTACAGAGCCTTTTTGTTTTGCTATCAGTTTGATTACTGTAGATAGAAGATAAACTTTCAATATTCACTTAGCATGATCTGTAAAACTTTGATATTTAAACAACGCCTAAATGTTATGAAAATTACTTCTGTAACTATAAAAGATCTTCAGTTCAGCAGTAATTGTCTGATACACGGTTACCAACTCTCCATCCCTAAAACACATTTTAACTCTCTTTTGCATAATCACATCAGGCAAAGGTGATACCATATTGCAGATAATACAATTACTTGTCGATTTCAAAAGAAAAATAACTAAAAAACATTTCCTGTTGCAATACCCAGAAGAGGGAAAACCCCACGTGGCCCCTGAAGCACTGCGGTTCACGAAAACGGCAGTGGTTTTCCAGACGTACCGGGCACAAGAGAAAATTCACCGTGGTGCTGCGGGCGATGCTGCTTACCGCAGCCTGCGGTGAGGCCACCCTGCCAGCTCCCCGGGAGGGCTTCCCACGCCAGCACCAGCACCGCCGCAGCGATCTCTGCGCTGCTGCTGGGCATCGCCCCCCACCCGATTATTCTTATGCTTGGGGCGGGGGTGCAGCCCGTGCCCAGTTCCCTGCTGCTCCCTGCTGCAGCAGCCAGAGCAGTACCAGAGGCCAAGACAGGTACTTTAGGTAGGCAGGTCGTTTCCCTGCATTGATACTGATCACCTGCTCTGAATTCAATAAATTTAAAGCTGAAGCGTTGGTAGCATACGCATATTTTGTATTGCTTCAACCTTCGATGGACAAATAGTCATTCTCACTGCATATCTGGAGTTTCAAGAGATCAGGACTTTATGATATTGAATCAACAGACTCCAAGTTAATCCGAGTTTTAGCAAAATTTGTTCAAATTACAAATATGAACAGATTCTTATCAAGACAGACAGGAGAAGAAAGTTTTGTGGGTTTTTTTTTTTTCTTTCACAGCAGGAAGACTTAAAATCACTTAAATGACTGTGTTCAAACACTAAAAATGCAAAAATCCAGAAAATACTCCAGATCTATATACCAACAGAAAACTGCAGCTAAACTTGGGAATCATAAAACACCAAAAACTGAGCTAGCTTTATGAAAGGGTAATCAACCTTAACTATAGCCTTTGCTGTCTACCTTTGCGATCCTCCTTCCACATCCTCCAATTAAAAA
>NW_009593233.1:7058-23564 GCF_000690535.1 Cariama cristata
GCTTGGTAAGTAACTCTGTTAAGCCCTAGCTTGGCTGACCAGATCATGATTCTTGTGTGTGTCGCAGATGACGACAAAAATACAAACTGTGGTGAAACCGCATTCCCTCCAACAAAGAAACTGTGCAAGGCCCAGTGCAGTGGTTACATCTATATTAATAACTTCTTTAAGAGCTCCGCTGAAGTACAGGACTTGCTAAGAAATTTCATTTCCAAGTAACTGATATCTACACAAGAGACATCCACTTGTCTTTGGCAGCTTTTTTTTTTCTTTTGGTCTTCAAAGTACTTGAAAATATGCCTAACTCACTAAACCTGGACAATCCACTGAAGCCACGAGCGGTGTCCACATGCTTAAAGGAGGGTCCATGTTCCAAGTACTTTGCTGAACTGGGACCTTGACTGCCAACCAGCAAACATCTGAAGCTCACGTCTTCTCTCATTTAAAAAGAAAACAAAACAAAACCAAAGCAAAACAAAAAAACACACACCGAAAATGCCCCAAAATTCAAACCACAGTGATCTAATATTCTAAGCTTTGTAATTACTCCTTCTTTAAAAGGACATTGTCATTGAGAGTTACTTACACACTTCCACATGAAGATTTTTGTTAGTAACAGTGAGAACAGCTTTTCCTTTCAAACAGAAAAAAAAAGCTTACATAGTGCTTTATTATAAACAAATTATTTTTAAGTTACGCTTATGCATAATTTCTGACTTACATTTTTCAGGCGGCGTTATTGTAATAGTCTGAGCTGTAAATTCTTCATCAAAATACCTGGTGTCTGTCTCAGATGTCACTTGAGGTTTAAAAGGAGGTACAAGCTGAAAGGTACCAAGAAACAAAATGAAATTACTATACCTGAAACTAGCCCAATTCCTAGCAGGAAAAAAAGTTACTCTTTTTCCCTAACAGATCAAACAAGTAGGTCTGTGGAGAGGCAGCTGAGTCTCTAACTTCTAGTAAAAGACAAAAGCCATTAGAGTTAATCCCCAAAATATTCGTTCAGAATGTCGCTAACAGCACAACACGGCTAAATTCCAAGGATCACTCTCACATGACTTGCAGATAAATTGAGCTGCAGAAAGATAATTACCTAGAAACTCTTCAGGCCATTCTAATTACCTGCATAGACGTCAGGCAAAGGCATCTCTACGTGCTTCACCACAACTGGGTGGTATAAAGAGCAAAGGCAAAAAGGACTACAGAGAGCACAGTAAGCACAACGCCTTTTTTTTAAAATTTTCTCTTTTTTTGCACAGTTGTTAAGGCCTACATCTGAACTTAGCTTTAGAAGAAGTTATGTGAACATGAAAATAAATTTTCTATTTGAAAAAAGGCTAGTTCATGCTTAAGTGACTTGCTGGATCTAATCCTGCCTACTGCTTTCCCAGTACAGTGCAGGATTGCCCAAAAGCAAACCACTAGTATTTGCTCACAGCAAGGACTTCTTGCCCCTCTTTTGAACCAGCCTTGCTCTCCATCTTCTCCTCCAGAACCACCACCTGTAGGCCAAAGATTTTACCTGGAAGGCATATTCAGAATGGACTATCACGCCGCATGGTGCCAGCCCAAAACGATACACCAGTTTAGTATGTATGATATCGCAAATGGGGACAGGGGGGTGACAATGGTTTGGTTTGTACCTTGGAGCTCTCTGGTGTTATCTCCTCATATGCAATTTAAAATACACACCCTGAAGATAGCGTATCAACTTCCCTTTCCATGTACCAAGTTACATTACGGCTCACTGATATTATCAGAGCTTGCGTGTGGTTTTCACTAGTTTCATGTTATCTCTCAACTCCAGAACACCAACACCAAACAAGTAATTTGTTCATTTTCCCCACAGCAAAGGAAGCGGAACTGCTGTTAAACCCCCTCCCCTCACCAAGTTCAACGCACTAGACACAATTTACAATACACGACGTACACTGTGGAAACTCTTCTTTTTGATTATTTTTTTCACAAAAGTAAGAATCTTTGTTATTTTACTATGTTTAATGCACAGGAGGCCTTTTTTGTACAGCTTGGAGAACTGCATGAACTGGTAAATGCTAGACGCAGCCCTGGATCTCAGTGCTAACCAAAGGAGACTACACAATCCACGAATAGAGCCATCCAAAACCCAAAAAAGCTAGCCTGCCCTGTGAGAACTAGACAGCATAACTATGTAGTGCTGCACAACCAGCCAAAGAAAGCAAGCTTTCAACAAGATGCTCTTCACAGTAAATCTCTATCCAGAAAATTATTAGTATTAATTCCTAATACTTTAAATGTGGTAAAGTGCATAAATAGGGAACTTAAACAGCAAGACAACAGCAAAAAAAGCTAAACAGAAGCATGTGTAGGTGCATACACTCACATCAAACTTCTCTCCATTTTTTATGGCTGTTACAAATGCACACACAAACTCCCACTCCCATTGTTTCCAAATCCAGGTTGAAAACTGCCACCCAGTTCTTGTCATGTTTTCCCTCTCACATAGGAGACGTTACACTGACACCTGGTAAGGTGGAAGCCATGTTAGCTGGAGAAAGATACCTTCACTGTACGAGAACCGCACCAGAACGCTAGGTGGTTCTTTGGACATGGGACCAGATTCTGCTGCCACCTCTCCCAGGATACACCTACAAGTCCTTCAGCATCACCCTTCATTCAACAATTTGACTCTTTTCTCCCTGCAACAGATGATTTGTCCTTTTGAGTATATACCAAGAGCTCTATTTTATCTGATCCAAATCTTCAGTAACAGTCCAAGCAATTACTAAGCAAAAATAAATCTATCACTAGCATATACTTCAGATGGTACAATAAATCTGATTAGTACTTTCACAAAACTAAATTCAGCTTTCCCTTACATTTTCCTGAATGGAAAAGGTACAAAAGCAGAGGGGCATTTGAAGTAAAGGTTTTGGGCATTGTAGGATAAATGCTTCAGTAGCTAACATATATAAACTCAACATCAGAAGAATCTGCCAGGTATAAATCCCATTACATCCAGTGTTTAAAAACAAAGTATTCTATTTTATGTACAAATTCCTGCACTTCTACGAAAATTATTTTTGTATGCGTCCTGGCCATCCTAATCAATTCCGCACTATTAAAATAGATTTCCAAAGTTGTACATCTCCCCAGCAAAGCAGCCACACAATTCCTAAGCACAGAGTTACTCCAGTGGAACATCCCACACTGCCATTTTTCTCATTTTTCTGTCTCAGAGAAGAACACTGAAAGAGTTAAAAATCAAAAAGATTACATAAAGCCAAGTAACGAATTCTACTCAAGGCCAAGTGACCACCACTGCACGGCCTTTTAAAAGACACTTTCACAGTTCTCAGCAACAGAAGTAAACAACAGATAAATCCAGTATGAAAAAAATCCATTAGATAACAGGTTTGTAACAATTTTACTACTTCCCTGATTGGGATCTTTTTTCAAGATCAGAAACAAAAAATGTCATTTCACAAGAATTAAAACTTTTAGTATGAAAATACAAGCTTAAGAAAAATCTTCTTGTTTCTCAAGTCAAGGACAAGAAACAATGTCTTTCCAATGGTGCAATACGCATCTCCAGTAGGACAAACCACTCTTGCTATGAGGTGAGAGACCTTCCACGCTACATCTACTGTGTGAAGAGAAGGAGAAAACACTCACTCTGTGATCTTTAACAAGTGCGATTTAAGTTAAAGGTAGTTAATGAAAAACAAAAGGAAGAGCAGGGTAAGATCATAATATATAGCAATGTATGGATCTGCAACTGCAGAGGAAAAAGATAATGCATTAGCTTACAAGTTTCTTCCTCAAAAACTTAATAGCTAATTACTGGTTTACTCAGCATTTTTTTGCCTTTTGTTTTTTTTTGTCCACTGAAATGAACAGGCCTCACTATGACTTTAGATCATCCCCTTGTTCTCTCCACCTGTCTGAAACAGAAATGGTTATGAAAATACTTCAAACACTTCGTTTTAGGAAGAGAAGCACAGTGCTAAAAGACTCTTAAGGAACAAATAATCACAATAACAATTTCAATCAGGTACAAAAAGCACCATTAAAACAAAATTCATCAATCACAGGTGATGGGAGGAAGCTGGTGCTCCAATTCCATCTCTAGTAGCTAGGCTTAATAGAAAACTGTTTATCAAAAGCACCCATAAGTCAGCTGATGAAACTTCCAGCTATGGCAGAAGTGTAGCTGTCTGGGGAAGCAGAGCAAGCAAAACACACGGAATTCCAGGCTGTAACCAGAAGGGAGGAACCCAATGCAAATTTATGTCACTTGCTGCTTTAGGATTCATCTGTCTGACAGCAGCACCTCTCATATCCTGGACATTAAAAGCAGTCGGAAACTTCAGTGACTGCGAAAACAAACTGTGCAGCCATGTGGCTCTCTGTAACAGCTTACGCTGGTATTTCTACAAGCTATACCCTCACATACACCAACCATCCCCTACAGCCTATGGAAAAGAGGAAACAGTAGCAGAGGTTACCACACACAGATACAACTCAACAGAGAGCAGCAGGAAGGTTTCTTAATTCTTTCTGTACACTTTGTCTCCTTCCCTCACAGCACCGTCTCCACCAGCACAGCTGTGAGGACAGCCAGAAGTGGGGATCACTCCTTTCCATCTGGCTCTACCCCACCCACACCAAACCAGCTGTGGCTGAAGTCTTGTGGTCATCCCACTCCAAACTCCTGATCTGCCACCAAAGGCACACCTCCCCTTCCCCCAAGTAAATTCTTTCTCTGACCTTCACATAATTGTTGGGATACTTCCAAGACACACTCCCAGTTCTAATGGGAGAACTTTTAAAATAATTCTTGTCAAGAAATGAGGAACCGCCACTCAGAGCTCGGGTACCACCTCCAGAAGAAAATGAGAGAAACGCAGGAAGAAATCCTTTCCTAACAACCTTTCAGACAAAGCAGAAGCACAGAGCAGGGTATAAATGATGTGCCCACGTGTACACAGAGGGACACAGTACTTCAGCACCACATTTGGGAGACTGGGGACAGAACCATTCAAGACGGGTTTTGTAGGAGGGACACCAACATGCCAGGCCATGCTACAGAAACTTGGCGATCATCTTTCTGGAGTGGTGTCACCTTTGTTCATTAGTTATCAGATTTTATTTTAAAACAGTAAGTAAAACCTCCACAAATTTCAGCTGCAATGAACCCATTAGAAAGACAAACTGCTGCAGTGATAACCACTTAGATTGACACAGAGACTGAGTAAGAACTCAGAAGCTTCTCCATATGTCCCAAGGGAGATATGAAGACTGAAGCTGAGGTTTAATGACAAAGAACACATGAAGATCCACTGACAATCACAACATGGAGAGCCAGTGGCATTTCATGTTTGCTGCCACAAGGAAATGGCATCCACCCACTATCACCACAGCTTCTCGCCAATTCTGACCTGAGAAGCCATAAAGTCCAAGAGCAATGCGAGCACGGCAAGGCACACCCAGTAACCTGTGTCCAAAAGGAGTACGATGAGCTTTGGTTAAACACAGGCCTTGTCAGTCTGCGAGAGAATCGCCCTGCTCGGTCCTGGCTGCCAAGCTTTAGCATGGGACGATTTTCCTCCTCTAGCGGTCTGTGCAAACTGAGGCAGAATTCATCTGTCAAGCTGACTCTGTCCCCGCTGTTTCCAAGGTTTGATGTTAGAAATGACAGCAGAAGCAATATCAAATTCTTAGTGTCTTTATTATCTCCAGTGAATGGCATTTCCTTTTGGCATCCACGGAGAGCAGCATGTGAGAAACACCACTGTTCTTCCACAGCTGAAGACCTGGGAAACCTGCTACCCATCTCCTGGGAGAAGGACGGGGCAGGTACAGCACCTGACTGCTACAGTCACCCAGAGGCGAACAGACAGGCTCTATCCTACACCTCCTGGAGCTTTCTCACACTTACTGAACAACTACACAAATACTGCAGTATGAGAGAAGATATGAGAGAAAAGTTGTTATTTTCAAGAATCAAACGGAAGAGGCCGATTAGTCAAATCAGAACAGTGGAAAAAATGAATTATACTGTGAGAAGAGAACGGGGGTCACATCACTGAAATACCCTTTGTATTTCATCACAAGCGTGCTTAGCTGGAAGTGCTGAAAACATGTCACAATCATAAACAGACTTCTCAACTCAAAAAAAGAAGTAGTATTTGTATTAACAAACTAGCTAACTTACTAAATGACATTCCAAGTAAACAGTCTATATGCACATAAACTGAACTTCATTAACTTACAAAATACCACAAAAAAAAACATTTTAAAAGGACACTAGCAAAGCTTGTCTCAAAACTTTGTATTTTTCTGATGCGTATCTGTGAATACATGTTCCCTCATTTATACATCTTTTAAGCTCCTGTCAAAACAAATGTTTGGTGACCCTAAAAATCATGCAGAGATACTAACAACACAGAACCTTAGTTCAGTCTTTCAACATTAGATCGTTAACAACAGTATTTTAATTAAAAATGCAAGTCCTCTAAAACATTGATTTTCCTTTCCCAACAATAATTTCTGTCCTTGTTCTGTTATTAGCTGAGTTACCAAAGGAAACAGGAGCTGACGAGATTACATACTCTGTCAGTCGGTATGTCCTTCCCCAATAAATTTCAAATGGCTGGGCAAATGAACCATGATGGAGAAAGACTAGGAATGTAGACACTTCCCACAGAAATTAATTAATCTAGTTTACCAGACAGAAGAGAGACATACCCCTGTCTGTTGCCCCAGAATGAGAGTTTCCACTGAGGGAAAGACAGTGATTTGCGCTGAGCTACAAGCCAGCCCGTAAGCGTCCATGTGGGGGCCGGGTTGTCTTCACGCCTGGTCCAGCAGCAGCCGCGGCACGGCCAGGAGCGGGAACCACCCCGCGGGCCCTGCCGGGCCGGTGCCAGCGGTGGTCCTAGGCCGAGGGGGAGGGAGAGCTGGGCTTTCAGCGGCGGAAGGACACAGAACACACATCCACAGGAAGGCAGGCTTCCGCGGGAGGGTGGCCCATGGACAAACTCTGTTTTCCAAGTGACACGATGCTGATACAACGGACAGAGAGAAACCACAGCCCCCAGGACTACAGCATCAATTTAAGTTCAAGAATCGGACACCCTTACGTGTTTTCCTCCCTGTAAATTCAAGCAGCTGGGGGAAGGGGCGGTGATCAACCGCTAGGTCTGCCCATATGGTCTAAAGTAGCACTGGAAACTCAAAGATCAGACTGGTTAGCGGTTTTCTGATCTTTTTACTACTTCTCATGGCAACAACACAAAAGCAAGTAACAAGGGTCGTTTCTACAGGTTTTGTTATATTGCAGATAATTGCACAAAAATAGTACGACTCAAATAGCAACGGCCTAAAACCCGACGCTGGTATTTTCCCTATTTCCCTCCTGTCCTTTCCCTTAAGATCCGATACACAGAAGTACTGAAACACGCATTTGGCATTACAGTCATATTGCAGATTTTGCCAGGCCTGAATCTAGGGCTTCAGTTGTGGCATTTCACCATGGCCGTTGTCGTGGCTCAAGTAAAGCGAAGGCAGGCAGAGCTGCAGGGTAAGGACGAGCGGCCTGCAGCCGGCGGCCGTGGTGCGGGCGGTCCCTGCCTCTCACCGCAAGCGCCACCCGCAGCAGTCAGACAGCCCACCTTGCACCATCACGGCCACCTGCCCCTGCTTCCTTCCCAGTACTAAGAAATACATTTGTTAGCACTCCCTAATGTGCTTCAGGAACAATCAGAGGTATTACCAGAAATCAGAAGGAGATATATGTATCTCAGCCCAAATTCCCCTACGGTTTCTTTCTTCTTTCACCCATATGACATGCAGGAGGAAACCCAGGCTTCGCTAAAAGGTCTGGATCTCCTTTGCCATGAGGCTACCTGAGTGCTTCAAGATGCAAGCCTGAAGACATACCCAAATTCCTACCTTTAAATTAGCACCCATGTGGTTTTTGTTTGGTGAAAGACCCCAGACAGAACATCTGACAACTTAACAATATTTCTGTAACCCAAATAAAATATGCTAAAACAGTTCTTAAATGAGTAACAGAGAAATTTCAAAAAGCTTCCTGATTCTGGCTAAAAATAAAACAAATATTTTATTTAGAAGTATATGGGCTTTTGAAGTCTTCAGAGTTTGCCAAATTATTCAATTTCTCATACTCAGGCACAGAGATAAAAACTCATCAGGGCTGAGATGATCACAGGAAGAACCTGGCACAGGCTGCTCTCTTTCATATGCCCTCAGTTTTTCTGCCAAAAATAAATACATCTGATCGCAAATGCTAACTACTATACATTTTTCATTTAAAGGCAACGGCCTTCCCTGCTCTAGTGTGCCATACAACATTTTATTACCATTGTGTAGTACCAAATTAGTTTAACTAGTTAGCAGTATCAGAGAGCTAACAATTCCATTTGACCATTTGGATCCATCTGACCTGACAGAGCTAGTGTTTGTTGCATGAAATACTCTGAGTTTACAGACATGTAATTCTGTCTCTAATCACACCAGTAAAGTGATAACCTAGTAAGTACAGAGATGTACTTAATCTCTAGTAAAAATGATAACATTAGTGTTACAGGAGCATAGTGTGCACACGTACAAAACTACCCCCCAGCAACTACTTCAAATACACATGATTTTCTGGTTTCCATTACTCTGAATGTGAACTTCAGTCCTCTCATTGCTAACAGAAACACACTCCTGAAATGCAGCCAGAAAATTACAGTTTCATGGTGCATAAACCTCAGGCAAGAATACTGTGAAATATTCTTACTATGCAAATAATTATATCAACTATCAATTTCACCAAGTGACCCTACTGCTGAAGGCTATACTACTACTAATAAACAGCAACAGAAGCAGGCATAGAATAAATCTATTTGAAAATCAAATTTGTTTGATGCACATTCGTCCTGAGTTATTTTAGAATACCAAAACCTCAAAAATATTCATATAAGCATTCTAATAAACATACTCGGTGAAAGTTCATTAACCTTATTACTATGTTTGAAGTTTATACTTCAGAGCAGAGTCTTACACTCTGCATACTTCAGAACTGATAAGACTGTGTGTGCAGAAGGAACAACTGGATATTTTAACCAACCAACCGGCTTCGTAACAGGAACAGA
This sequence comes from Cariama cristata, assembly GCF_000690535.1. NCBI lineage: Eukaryota > Metazoa > Chordata > Aves > Cariamiformes > Cariamidae > Cariama > Cariama cristata. The sequence goes on from NW_009593233.1 coordinate 16,205, forward strand.
ACTATTTTTTAATTAAACAGAAAAACATACTGTCAGAGGTCATTGTCATGAGTTATTTTTCCATAAAGAACACATTGTGTGCCAATAGTGCACAAAAGCAATTCTTATGATCCTTGAAGTTAAATGTTCAACTGAGGAAATTCAATTGATTTTTTATGGGCAAATTTAGCTTCTCAAAGCAACAGTGGACTGAGTAAACAATGAATGACTACAATTTCTCTAGTTATAATACTCCAATACACCTTATGCACCTCCACAAGCATAAAAGCAAAAGAGCTGTATTTACATATTTATATATATTTTAATCTATTTATATAAATTTATATTATTTGTATATATATACACCTGCAAAATGCCTCCTTTTATTTTAGTAGTTCAGAATAAGATCTTGACTGAAAGACATTTGCCATGTTGATTTCAAAAGACTCAAAGTGCATACTTAAAAATTAAAATATCTGTATTTTCTTTCTAAGTATGATGTTGAACACAGTGTAGAATTGAGAGCTCTATTTCTAATGTAAAATAATTAAATCTTTTTCAACAGAGGAAGAGTCATGTAACAGCTTTTACTTTCTCATTCACTCCTAGCATACTTCAATCCAATCGATTTTAGTGGTTTTTTTTAAATTCCAGAAAGGTCCTCAACTTGTATTTTTAGATTTTTTCCTCAAAGTGCTTCTTTCTCTACAATGTCCTTACACAACCGACCAGTGATTGAGCTCATAAAGTAACCTGATTAACGTACTTGCTCTGATTATTTCCTTTAGAGTTTCCTGAAACCTCATGATACTGCCAGGGAAAAATCACACTTGTATCAAGTAACTGCAGAGTACCATATTTTGTATCATCATATACAGGCTCTCATTTCAATTCTGGTATTTGTCGGAGAAGTACCACACCAACAACCACACATTTTCAAAATTCCAGTTCAACAACAACTAAAAAACCAGTTTGTATCATTGACATTGTAGCATAAACATATTATGGTCATTCGTATGTCTTCCATTTTCCTTTTATTCGATCAAAGTAAAAAAGGGAGAAAAAGCTATCTTTTAAAATTACGCAGCTCATCTGGCAGATTAACAATATAAAACAGTTGGGGGAAAAAAAGACTTTATCAAAATAGAAGGGGTTTAGAGCAACAAGTAAATTCTTACACAAGTACGGAGAGAAAATCAGCCTCTGTATATAAAACAACTTAAGTCAAATTGAGTTTCATTACTCAGTAAGATAAATTCATTTTCTAAAATCATCCCCAAAGTGTTGATCATTACAGGACCAGGACTGGGGTTTAGAGAAAACTGTTCCAATTGAATTCCCAGTACTCACTTTCTCCACAAGCTGTTTTGCCTCAGTGTTCTAAATCTTCTTAGATATCTCTTTTAAAAAAAGTTTGAAAAAGATTTCTACTTAAACACAAACAATCAGAAAGTAGATTTTTGCTATGAGTCCCTTCCAATCACTTCATTTTCCTATTTCCATAAAAAAAACTTTTCAGTAAAAAGCAGAAATAAAAGGGCAATTCAGGGTAAACTTCCATTACATTTTCTCACATTATCTTGGGTCATACACCTACTTTTCTCTTGAAGGCCCAGGAAGAAGACAGAAAAGGAAAAGATTTGGATATTTACATAATAAAAGAAAAATCTTTGCTGAGTTTAGGTTGCTTTGCAAAATTTACTTTTGGTCCACTGACAAATTATTACTGCAAAACAAAAGAACACCTAGTTCAGAATAATTATTCATTTGTATTAACACAAAAAGTTGCAAAGAGAAACATGACTAACTTCAGAGAGCAGCAGCCCTATGACTATCAGTTGAAACCACCTTGCAGAAGTCAGATTATTTAATGTCCTATAAAGACATACCTTTTTATCATATACATCTTGCCAGTTTACTCCAGCAAAGAAACTATGACGCATGATTTCTTTTGCATCATCTGGGCCTCCACCAAGTCTAAACAGAGTGGAAAAAAAAATCTTGTTAAACAAGTGTTACTCTTACAAGGACATTAAGTTATTCTAGCGGTTGGAAAAGCGACCATTTGTTTTTGATTATCTGGGAACAATTCTCACCTGTTTAATACAAATTCAGGTGAACTCGAGAGAATATGTGACAGCAGAAGTGCCCATGCCATGGTCTATTCTGTTTGATTATTCCAACTACAGTGTTCATTACTGTCCATGATGAGCTTTTTTAATAATTCATTCATTTTAAAAACATACTTAAGTTTAGTTTTCTTGAAAGACCAACTAATGTTCCGGCACTATTAAAAATCAAAACCAACCCAACAAAGCTGACAAGTTTTGCCAAGGAGGTGCCAGGCACTGAATCAGTAATGACTCACACATCATTTTTATACAGTGTTCACTGTTGTTGCATCTGGGTGCTGTAACAATTAACCAATTACCATAAAATAGTCTCAATTTGAGTCAATTAGTATAAATTAATAAATTGTAGGCCTGCTGAGAAGGTTATTTAAAGGCCACTGTAAATAACTACACTATTCACTGTAGCCCATAGCTTGCCAAAGCCAGCTTCTGTCTGGTAAATCATCTTCGGAAGTGAATGCCACCTCCTTTGGGTGAACTTGCCCAAGGTCATTTGAGCTGACGGAAGTGGTCACTGCTGCCAAAAGAGGAGGGTTCCACCCCTGCCCCTATCTCTACCCTCTAGCATCATTCCCACCAATGACTGAGAGCTGAGTCGGCTCACTAACTTGGAAGAAAATTAACCCCACAATGAGAAAATGAGAAAGACCTGGCTGTTTTTTGTTGCATTAGCAAGTCAAATTTGACTCAACAAGTTTAGTGAGCTCCCTTGAGCTGCTGCAGTTGGTGGAGAAAGAACCACACATCCAGTGAAGGGAACCTCTGCCTCTTTCAACAGCACGTGGACTTTCAGGACTACTCAGCTCTCATCTAACTTCTTCCTGAGACTGGCTATCCTGCTGGTCTAACAGAAAGAAGTTGCAACAGAAAATAGCTAATCTTAACTGCACAAGCAGCCCATACATGTTAAATGTTGACAAGAAGAGTGACACAACCACTTCATGTTTCATTAAAAGGAATTGCTAAAGATATAAAGCCAAATTTTAAAAGCAACCTTTTAAGTAAGATAAATTCCCCTCAAGCATTTATTGCGAGGAGCAATAATTCCCACAACCAAGAAAAAAAATCTGTATTGGCATTACCCTGCTGCCAAATTACAAAAATATTCTGGACTACTACCTCAGTCTTGCAGTAACTGGGTGAAGTTATTCTCATTTCCAAGCTGTATTCCTCTTTGTTTCTCAACTACTCATTGCAAAATTCTCTATGTCTCTGCAAGGCATCCCAGTTAGCCTGCAATCTCCAGACTTCTCTCAGTATCTTCCCACCCAGCTGCTCAGAGAAAAGCTGAGTTGAAGTTAACCTCTGTGCTCCCACCCTATTTAGCATTAGCTAGCACCAGAACTTGAATATCAATAGGCTTGTAAATGTAAGTCTGTAATAAACACTACTGTCTGCAAAGATTAAGTACAAGGAAGCATCTTTTCAATTCTACGGGTTAATGTATTTGATGGGTCAGATTGTTTGGAGGTTAAAATGCATCAGGAGTTGCTATAGGAACAAATTTTTACTTTACTCTCCATGTATTTGGCTGCTTGGTCAGAGTTTGCTTTACTGCATACAGTAAATTCAGTTAACCAGGTGTTGCAGGGCAGCAGCAGAAAGGCTGACCACTTGTCCTGTCCTGGTTGTTGCACTTGGCTGCATGCAGGCAAATCCGTCAGTGACACAGCACCCAGTCCTGCCCCGAGTGCCAGTGAGCAATGCCCACTACCGAAACCTTCTTGAGAACAAACTGCGGGTGAGGGAGGACTAGAGAAGAGAGACAGACAGATGAGTGTCTGCAGCCTTAAAACATGCCAAGAGACTCGCAAGAACAACAGAGAGATTGGAGAAAAGAGGGTCCTACAGACAAATCTCACTGATTTACTACGACAGAACCACAGGTGACTGGGCACTGCTGGTCCAGTGCAGGAGCCACTGGAAAATGGCTCTCCTAGGCACCAATCCCTGAGGGGAAAGCCCACCACAAAAGGGCAAAGGCAGCAGCTAAGTGATACTTACTTTCAAACCACAGTATTTAAATTTCACTCAGAAGATGTATTCTTTAACGAGTTACTAGTTTACATGGCCTAATATGTGATTTATTTACATGCCCCAATAAAATTGAGCTGTGGCTGTCTATACATGTCTTCTGGCATGATCACTTCCAAGAAAAAAGTGCTGTAGTCCCCATGAGACACTACAGCCAACTCAGGGTTAAGTCATACTCTGAAAAATGATCGAGAGCTTTCCCTTTGTTCCAGTGCACAACCTAAACTTGAAAAGATCCCTGTGTTTGCTGTGAATGGTTTAAAAAGTGTTCTCTTGCACTTCCTTTTTCCCTTTTTGCTTGTTAAACTCACTTTGTGTATCATTGCTGTATTGAAAGAGTGGAAATCTGAGACTGTGCGGCTGCACATGGCCCTTTCCTGTGACTGACAGGTCCTTCAGCCAGGAAGACCACGCAGCACTGGCCTATTTTTACATTACCCAGTACAATTAGAGTATTTATTATGCCTGTATACCCAAGTAATTTCACTTACCGCTTATTTGGATCCTTTATCAGTAGGCCTGATAGTAATGATTTTGCATCTGCAGACAGAGTTCGAGGAAATTTTATGTCCTCCATTAGTATCAGTTCAAATAGTTTCTCATGATCTTGGTTGTAGAATGGTAATCTTCCACACATCATTTCATACATGACAACTCCTAATCCCCACCAGTCCACTGCACGACCATAGTCATTATCTTCCAGCACCTAAGACAGAAAGCAAAACCAGCTGTAAAACATGCACTATTTCAGACACGATCATTTCAGCCTGTTTGATGCATCTCTATATGAATGTGTTTCCAAGGCTTTACTTTCCGTGGGCTACAAGGGCTCCCAGAACCTGGCTCAACACATGCAACTGCAGTACCAATTCACCCTCCTGAGTTCACTGAAATTCCAGGCATACCGGTGACCATACTGCTAAAAGCAAAACAAACAACTGAGAATGACCTGCTCAAAATGATCATGACTGCATTTTCCCCTTTCCTATGTCCTCTACCATCCCATTTATAGTGTATGCAGTTTTTAGGAAGAGACACTATCTATGGGCACTACTGCCTCAGTTAGCATTCTTCTGGGAGAAGAAGTGAAGCATCTCCTTGCTCAGTCACTTCCGCTCTCCTTATCCCACCTGTAAGAATAAATATAGAAACACCTTAATCCAACTAAGACAAGCTTAGCTTCTTTACCATAGTTATTTACATTAAAATCCTCAATACGTTTCTCCTGACAGTTTCATTATGTTCCATGAAACAGTCCAAACAGCTGAACTGTGCTAATGCAAAGAAATATGACAATGTTTACATGATGCTATGTTTACTACGATACTATGTTTATATGATACGATCACAGAAATACGGTAACGTTTATATAATTTGTTAGCATAATGCCTCCAATGTTGTGTACCTAAAAACAACCTACTCCACAGCCCTTCTCTCAGCAGCCCCAGAGAGCCGTAATAAGGAATCTAAGCAGTGCATCTTGACCTTAATACACCTTCATATTAAATTGCAGAAATGGAGACAACCTAACAGCAACATACACCCATAATGAAACCATAAGCAATAAGGAAACAGAAGGCTGCTGAATATATACATATATACCTCCAATTTCTGTGAATTTCTAGAAGATCATACCCTTTCATTCAAAAAAGATGCAACAGTTAGAAGTTAATAAAGGGTAATACAAAAGGTGCTACAACTGTATGAGCTAAACTGCCCGTATTTGCTGCAGAAAGGTCTATTAAAGAGGAAAAAACCTTAAAACAAGAAATTAAACAATAAACAGAAAGATCAAAGAAATGCAACTAATAGAATTGGACCATACTTATAAAGAATGAAACAATTCTTTACAAAGAATTGTTTCTGTATCACTGAAAGGCAGATTCTGAAAGGCAGCACATATGACTGATTTAAAAAAACCCATCAAACTAATCCACAGAACACAAAATACTTTTTACAACACACAGACACACGCAATCACCACCACAAAGAGCTCACCCAGATTCGAACTGTAAGCAGTCACACAGGAACGGTCATTTAGACACATAGTAGTGAAAATCTGGTGAGGTGTAGTAAAGCCTTCAGGCTTTAATGAAAAGGTGACCTCGTAACAGATCAGAAACAACCTTTTCCCGTGAGTACATTATCTTGTGATTGCCTAAAAAGTGTAAGATGAGTTCCAATAATCTCCTGTGAAGCAAGGGCAGGGCAGACCTCACCCGTCTGGGGACAGAGAGCGGCCGCGGCCACATCTCGGGAGACGGGCACTGCCCGAGCCAGCCCTAGGAGGGCTGTCGACCTGACTGCTCTGCCTCTCCTTTTCCTCCTCCAGTAAATCCCAGCCTGCTCTGAACAATCTGGTACATGCTATTAGCAGAAACAAAACGCAGTCTGATCCAGCATGGCAATTTTGATAATCCCATGGCAATGAATGCATTCATAATCCTAGTTTTCTCTGTCCTTAAGGATCAGTAGTAGAAACATGATGAAAAGAAGTGTATTACAAATCCCTCTTGCGTATATGAGATTAAAAAATCATAAATATTAACACATTAACACATACTATTTACAACTGTGCCAAAACACACAGACTTGTTACATCACTGGTATTTCCAAATAGAGAGTGAAATTTTGGAAAGTGTAAAATACCACAAATTATCTGAATAAGTAGATATGACAAAACTAACTAAAATAACTCCTGCATTTTAAAATTGTTTTCTGAGTTTGAGCATATTGCAAGCTATTTGCTGAAAAACTGTATGTGAAATCTGTGACGTTTGTCTTTAAACCACCATTTCTTCTGCCACAGAATAAAAGCATTATATATTTCTCTACTATATCTATTAGCACCATCACTATTTCTTCTATTTGTACAGTTAGCTACTCTTTTCCTTTGAAGCCAGTAAAATACATAAAATTGCAAGGCAGCAGTAGATTCTTTTTACAAGTAAGTTGAGGTGTGGTTTGCATGTGTGATTTATAAAAGAAGGCAACAGGAAGATAAAATGTATCATTCTCTGAACAAGGCAAATGGCATGGACAACAGCTAAAGCAAACTGTATCTGGGGCTTTACCTAATAATAATAAAAAGTATGAGCAACCTTTTGCTGCATTCCCACAACAGCAACAAAACAGTGGTACAAAGAAAGAGCCAAATGTGATTTTTAACCTCTTTTTACATAAAATCATAAAAAAGCATAAAAGCTGGATTAACT
>NW_009593233.1:23575-51110 GCF_000690535.1 Cariama cristata
GAACCCACATATCACCAGCCGGGTTCTCATCCCCAGCTGGCAAAACTGGCAACTCTTTATTTTTGTTTAAATACCTGGTTTACAGCCAGCCAGACAAGCAAGAGCATCAAAAGGGTTTCGTTTAGGCAAAAGGAAAACAGCCTGAAAATACTGTAAATAAAGCAAAATGCATCTCAGCTTATTTTAATATAAATGTAATAAAATTGTGCATAATGCATTCAGAGTAAATACACACAATTATTTTCTTTAAGTCATTTCTACTCCTCATGGCATTAAGAAACTCCGGGATTTGTAGACTGTGACAAATCAATGGAAGTGCCGGACTCCAGCAGCTCCTACAACCAAATCCATACAATTAGGGCAGGCATGAGAACATGTCTATACACATGGCTCTGGCATTACCGAATCCTTTCCAAACAATTCTTGGATTTGAAGGATTTGCTTTTAATTACACTGAACATAGGTCAAGAGAGCTTCAACTCAGTGCAAAAATGAACATGACACACAGCTGCAGGCTTCATACCTATGAATAATTCAATCTTTTGCCTAGGATGAGGTGGATACCTGCTTTTAGAAATGCCTCCTTTGGCTGTGAGGACTGATACTGCTGTCCCTCCAGTATTTGTGGGGTATCCTTGTACATGTGGGGGTACCAGCCTAAGCAGACAGCCAGGCACAGACACAGTGGAAAGCCTGATCTCTTGGACTTCGTATGCTGCCCTTAAAAGCTGCCCTCCATCATCTCCAGCCAATTCCTGTCCCCCTCATAAGGACCCACACATCTGTCTAAGCAAATACACTGTCCTAACAACCCCGTCCCTTCAGGGTCACAGCAGGAAAGGCAGCAGGCCCACCAAAACCATTGTAAAGGGCACAAGCTCAACCACCCTGGTACCTGTTATAAAGTAATATAGTAGTATTTTCTAGGGTATCACACAGAAGGATCACATGAAACTCAAGCTACAGAAAGAGCAACTACACTGAGTATACATTTCAGTCAGGTGCGTTTTCATGAAATAAAGATGAAGTTATGTGCTTTCTTCCATAAAATCTGTTTAAATAGTTAGATCATTCAGATATATGACTTCCCTTCCTTCATCTGCTTCACACACGTGGGGTGCCAAAATCCCAAGCCACCTCGTCAAGATCTAGGTGAGGTTTTAGGAGACGAGAGTTCCAGCACGATGTGACTTCAGTGCGTGGATAACGTTTATAGTCACTCATCCCTATTTTACACCTCACACCATCACTGTCCGCAAGTGACTTCCCAGTGTTGAGTAAAGCAGGAGGTGGGCCGACTGCAGTTCACTCCAGACGATCCCAAAGATTATGGGAAATTAAATTCAAAAAAAGAACACCATTTTTATTACTTGAGGGAATGTTACTCCATGTGTTTTCAGGGCTCTAGTTCAACAACTGGTTCTTTCAGAGGCAGTGCCAGCCTAACTCACATTCTTGTTTCTGTTCCTTCTATGCAACATCCCACACTAGAGAGTAGACCAGTACTAAGAAAAAAAGGAAAAAAGTTTCACCCTGGGTTATTTTTCACCTGAGTCAAGTTTTCTGACCTAAGCCACTCAAGTGCCATGTGCACAGTTCTAGTAGCCCCAGCGAGAACAGCAGGGCAGGCAGCATCAGACGCAGCATTGCTGCAGGAAGAAATGCTTGTCAAACTCTGCCCCAAAGTTACAGCACAGAAGTTACACAGACTCTGCCAGTTATTCCTGCACGCACAGACAGCTGCAACAGCCCTGCTCACTTAATGGGAAGGTATTTCTGTATTTCTCTAAAGCAGTCCAGCAGTATAGCAGCGTTCCAAAGCCAGCAGAAACTCACTGCTACACTGAAACCACTGCAGTTTTTACAGGCGTTGATGCTCCTCTAACACTTACACCTACACCCGCAGTACGAGGACACAGCCTGGGTTTATAATACCTGCTTTTAAAAATGCTGCAGAGGTACTACTCAAGTTTGTATTTTTCCAGTCTTAGAGAAACATGCAACAGGTTAAGTAACACATACACTTTCTAACAAGCACGAAACATTAGCCAGGCATCTGCTTCCAGGCATATGCAGGTACTTTAGTGCTTTTATGGGTGTTTTGGAGGCACTGGATGATATTATCATTTCAGCTAAGGGAAAGCTATTTATTTACCTTAAAACTGTCATTCGTATTGTGGTCAAAAGGCAACTCAACTCTTTTTTAAATTTACTGAGATAGCAGGAAGATCCAACTGTAACAAGGCAAAACAAAGTAGTGACTCCACTGTCTCTGCACACTTTGGGGTTTCTCTAGAGTATTATTGGCAATGACCAAGCATATGATGGGATAGTGCTTCATACAGAGTAAAGACCACCAAGCCCTACATACAAAATAAAAAATTCAGTTAACAGCCTGAACTTTGCCTTTGTGATGACTAAAACAACACAAACACACTGCAAGGCTGCAAAGATTGCAGTAATTCAATTGTTTGCCCCTCACACATAACAATTCATTTTGCTGACAAGTAACTACAGATGAGAACAGAAAAACAGTCTTGTATTTGCCTTTGTTGACAAAAAAATCCCAGTCTTCCAATACTATTCCCCACTGCTGAAAAGACCAGTGTCTTAGACTCGAAAATATTAATAAAAATCATTAGTACCACTGGACGTTTTCTCTTTCCCAGAAAACAAAATCCATTAAAAAGACTTCCTCTACTTCACCCACCAGTGGCTGTGGATTTTAATCTTTATCAGTCAATACTTCTCCAGCTGTCCTTTGCTTTAGCTACATCGCTCCTTTAAGAGCCTAATATACATTCCACAGAATTTGGTGTCCATTTAATTTTAATGGCGAAAACTAGTGAAAGTTATCTTTTATTATCTCTTTATTTCTTCAGTAGCTAGAGCTGAAAGCTTTTGGGCAGGCAGCAGCTTGAGCCACATCTGCAAACTCTCATTTACAAGGGCTTGGGGCAGAGACTTACGAAGCAGGCAATTAAATGAGTCAGCCAAAGAGAAGCTGATACAAACACATGCAATGCTTTTACAAAATTCTGTGAAAACAGATTTTTTCAGGTTAGCCAGCAGTGTAACAGGTGAAGTCCGTGACCAGCTTAAGCCAATCTTGTATTTCCCCTTGTCTTCAGTGAAACTAGGATTCTCTGATACTTCAGTCATCACAGAATACTGGACAAGGTGTGACTGCCTCGGATGCAAACCAAGCTGAATGTAGGAAATCCCTTAATTCTGTTTCTACTGCATTTTCCTGAAACAAAACATCCCTGATGAGCAACCTGTGGAAGATTTTTGATACAGCGCAGAGATTCACACAACCAAGAAACGTACTTCCCACAGACCTCTAAATGGTGGTTGGTTGCTGTAACTTCTGGACTCTGCAAACACAGACAAATTTAGGAATAACCCTGAGCATGAAAGGCTTCATACAATTCATTGTTAATCTTTGGGTTTTATATTTAAAAAACAATATCAAAACATTGGTTTCATATTTTGTGCTAGATAACCAAGGCAACTTACTGGAAAAGCAACTACATTTTTGACCTAGGTATGGTTTCTCTTAATACATTAGAGATAGACTTTCTGATAGGACATTACAAATAGCTTGTTGCTCAATCAATAATTTTGACAGAACAGATGGGAAAATATTTAAACATCTAAACAAACTGTCTGCACACCTATGTTGTGAAAGAAAACTGAGAACTTGGATACACCAATGTACTGTTAATTTAAGGGGGAAAAACTGTTTCCAATTAACCTTACAGTTCAGGTGAAGTGTATGTTCCTTAAGCATTCCTGGTAACCCTTCACACATTTTTATTGCTACAATTGTTGGTCTGCTAACAAATATTCACCCACGTATTATTCAAGAAAAGTTAAAATGTGTATTTGTTAGAACTTTCTATCAATTGTGGCAACAACTACAACAAAGAGAAAGTTTATAATCTAACACTAATGAACAAAGGTAATACACATTTCTTTATAGTAACAAACTTTTATCCAAATGTATGAAAATCATTCCTGCAGAAAGGTATGTTTGTCAAGTATTATGTAAATCCAGTTACTATAACTCTATCTTGGTATAAACAGTGAAAGTATTGCTATGTCAATAGTAAAAAAACCACTCGAATGAATACTCATAGCTTTTATTACTCAGAGTTGAAAAGACAAAACGTCAAATTTATGGACACCCTGGGAAATGGATGCCTGAGAATTAAGCCAAGGAAGAAAGTTTTCTATTACTGCTCTAATATTTGTAGGTAGTTTTTCTCCATTTTGTATCTGGCTTGCATTGCTGTTTTACTTACGCTCCTAATAAAGACTATCTTCCTAATACATTCCTGTACTAGAGATTTCTCCCATCTTGCCTAGCGTTTTGTTATGTAACCTTAAAAAAAAAATAGCAAACTAAATTTTTTTTTCATTTGCTGGCACACATTGTGCTGCATCAGAAATGGTACATTCTGGTATCAATGGGAATTAAGCAAAGGCTCCTAGAGTAAAGTGCATGCAATACTAAATAATGCATTTAACCTCCTACAAGGGACTCTGACTTCAGTAGAATTTAAAATCTAAAAAAAAAATAAAATAGTTAAGCTATTGCACATATAAAAAGTATTCTAACATTGGACTCTAAGAAATCAACGGCAACCCAGCAATAAAAAAAAAAAATCCCCCAAAAACACCCATCAAAAAACACAAAACCAAAAACTCACAAAAAAACCCCAAACCAAACCCAAGAAAACAACCACATCACATTAAAAAGACCCCTGAAAAGTAAAACTTATTCAATGGACAAAAAAAACCAAAAAACACACCAACTCACACAATGCAAAAAAAATCAAAAAACAACCCACCAGAAAGCTAAAACAACTCTATTCTAGAATTAACAGATACCTTTCATAGAAGTGGCAAGTAAAAGCAAAAGATTATTTCAGTCTACAGAAAGATGGTACTTGTCTATCATAACTCCACTAACTCTGCTGTTGGAAGAAAAACGGCAGACCTGTTCATATCTGTATTAATTATCACTGCACTAGCAGTAGTCTCCACAACATACACTGTGCCATAAGATGCAAGATGTGTAAGAAGTAATAAATAATGATAATACTGTGATACTTCTTTCTGGTTGCTCATTCTTCCTGAAATGATTTTGAATTTTTACTGACGTTAAACAGCATTTGTTCAGCTTTTGTTTATGCTTCATTACTCTCAGAAAAACTAAAGGCTTTTGCTGAGATCGCAATAATGTTTGCATTAATTAAATGAAAATTAATGAAAAAAAGCTTCAAGCGTGTTACTGAGACAGCTTTTGTAAGAATTGTCATATTTATTTGTTTTACAAAAAAATGTGGGTTTTATTAGAAAATTGCTCTCTGCTTTAAAGTTCTGGTTTGAATACAACAGCTTATTTATGGGCAACGTGGAGCTAATCTGTTTTCTAGGCTTTTGTTTGTTTTATTATTTTTGCGTATTTGTTACATCTTTCCCCTTGAGTCTAATACTGGATGTGGACAATCAGTTTTTGTGTCTGGTGAGATTAACCAGATTGCATGAAAATTCAAATTCTTGTTACATCATTGGTTATCTGGCTTCAGGAGAAAGTCTAATTCTTGTGCTAATTTATCTGCTGTTGCAGCAACTCTTGTGTTATGTGTAGCTGAGCAATGCTTTCATACCCCCATCTAAACGCTCCCCATCTTTTGATCTTGATACTGGTTATTGCCAATAAAGGATGTTCTGCTCTGGATACCCTGCCTTGTCCACATTCCATCATGTTCACCTCAGGGCCCCGCTGGCAATGCCAAGCTGACAAAAATGCCCAAATTCAAATCACTAGCATTTTTGATGACTTAGGAGCATAAGATGACACAATGTGGTACACTGTAAGTGATAACGAAACAGAAAAAAGACCACATACGAATTTTCATGAGGTGCTAGCATTTCAAGATAAAACAATTTTGCATTTCCATTTTCTTTCAACGTAAAAAAAAAAAAAAAAAAAATTGGTACTTGGAATTCTAGTGTAAAGAGAAAATTCCACATTGCAGATCTCCCATAAATCGGAAAGGAAAATATTTTCAGGCATTGATGCTATTCCTCCTCACACCCTCCACCGGTCCTCACCCAGAAATAAAATGTAGCCAAATGTACAACAGACAGTTGTTGAAGAGCACACACCAATACTAAAACACATTTCCACAGGTAAAATAAATTCTATCGTGCCTCTGCTAAGAATCAGATTGTGCATGAAGCATCTAGGTAAACAGAGAGTAAATAAACTTGAACTATCCTTTTGAAGCCAAAAGAAAATTAGTTAAGCAAAGGACAACAACATAACTACAGTGTTTGGGTACTGAGCAAACTAACTATACTTTCAGGAAAATGAGTACAAGTTATCAGAAGTTGGGGCTTCTTAGTTTTAAGCAAAAGCCAACAACCAAAAGCAAAGCATTCTGCCTCACCAGGAATCAGTAATGTCTCATACTATAGGTTAACAGAAACACTTACGCAAATAGAAAAATAAAAAATAATTATGGCATCAGTGTCGGTAGAAGACTTAGCAATTAAATATTCATCAGATTAGATACTTTCTATTTTATGGAATAAAATACATCTCATCATTGACATTTTTTTAAAAGAGATTTTTTTTTGGTTCATATAACTCAATAGATATGAATGTCAAGACTCTATTAAACTAATGCAAATGAATAAGCAAATCTTCAGACCTCATAGCAGGGCAGGTCCTTGGATTTGGTGGTCCACATAGAAAAGATTTTTTTTTCGTTAATTATACCTTCTCTACTTACTCAGCTTTACATTTGCCTATATGACAAAGAGGTAATGCTGCCTGTAACAGATCAGCTTTAGTCATACAGGTATCCCCATTACAGACATAATTTATTTACCATTGTAATAAGAGGGTTAAAATCTTTCTTGTGACATCAGAAGAAAAATATTATCACAACCTGCAACACTACCAATATGCGACATTAAACAATGACCCTTTTGACAGCATTCTTTCAGCATGGAACACAATTAATTTGAATGTATCATTTTAAAAGGAAAGAAGAATACAACTACCACCTTTTCAAGTCTCTGGCTGATAAAATCTAATGTTCTATCCTTGGACAAAATGACACCATGTAACATACTTTCCTAAATACACACTGAACACTCATAGGTTCCATTTCTCTTTATCAGTAAAGTTTTTTTGGGTGTTGGTTTTGGTTTTTTGGGGGGTTTTGGGGGGGTGGGGTTGGGGGGGTGCACTCTATTTTGTTCATTCCAACTTGGCGATCAAAGAATTTTTATTTTTACACTATTACAGAAGTGCATTTTTCTAGGTTTCCAAAACCACCTTATTCAACCTTCCCCATCTGTCACCATCTGCTTCTTTTTAGCATGTACTTTTTGTGTGATCACATAAGCATGTGAAAAATAACTAACATTCAGATGATTGTCTGCTGGTACATTTGAGGACTGGGCATAATAAAAGTGAACTGCCAAAACGTACTTAACACTTCTAATTTTGTTGGGTCTTGCATGTAAGCTACATTTGATTTTCAAACTGTTTTACAGTTGGAAAGTTGATCAGGTACTCTAACTCAACAGTAAAACTGAGACTACATAATTAGCTCAGCACTAAAAAGATTATATTCAAAGAGAGGAACAAAACCCAGAAATACATCCACACGAGTTCACACATCCATCTTGACTGAGTCTGTCTGCACGATGTTGCCTGAGGCACAGGATAAGGTGCTACGAGCAGCCTACTTCTGGACAGCCACAGCCTGTGTCTTCTCTCCCAGCTACCACAGGACAAGGAATAAAGGACTCTCATAATTATTATAAGGGTGTATGAAATCTCATGGAAATGCTGGCGAAGTAAAGACACTAAGCCAAGGGTAGAAATGCACAGAAATGCAATACAATTCCTTAACAATGTGGCAGATACTGTTTCTAGGTGCAAAGTAATTGGAAATTCCCATCAAGGTACAAAGGCTGAATGGTGAAGGTATCCGTTTCCAGAACTCTACCATGCTTCAGCACAGCATTTCTGCTTGTAAATGCACCTCTTAATACAGTTTTATTGTGAAAAGAATAAAACAGGTCTAAAGCTAGAGAAACAAACCCACCTTCTACCCTCCAAAAATATATTAACCTCACTCTACGGGAATTTCATATAGGAAATGCTTTCTGTCTTGTTAGATCACCACTACAGGCCTCTCCGGTCTTTAGCAAAACCACTACAAACCAGAATACCAATATACTTATATTAACACAGACAATCTGGAGTGTCTCATTATCCTCTCTCTAAAAAAAGAAATAACAGAAGTGAAGGAAATAAAAAGAAGCCCTATAACAACAGGAACTACCCCCTCCCCTAAATAAACCCCAAAAGTCACCGACGTTCAATCTTCGTTAAGGCTCACCAGAAGAAACCAAACATGAGTGAGAACTTGCTCTCTAGAGCATGATGGAAGATCTAGCCTAATGTAAAGTTTCTTTTCCACTGTCTCTCTTTACAGTATTGTTACAACTCTTAGAAATTCATACTGGTCTAAAAGCTTTGTGAATGCATATGCCATCTAGCAACACCTTAGCAGCTGCTTTCCCTTAATTTGTGCCATTTCCACAAATTCCCTTTTCCCCTGTTTAGGTTTTCTATTCAATATTTCTAGAGGTGGAAAATAATGGCACATACCTATTATTTATATAAAAATTGCATAGCATTTCAAAAAGCACATTACTTCGATGCCTCAAGTATCTTTAAATTCAAATGAAATTTAAAAGGAAAAGAAGATAAAAAGGAAACTGCATAAGCCATGACAAAAATTATTGTCCTCTATATTCCTAACCAAACAACTCTCCAGCGAGCTCCTCCAAGTTGCTTATCAATTTCTCCTGCCTTTTGTGTCTCTCTGCAAAACATTCTCTTAGTTTCCCTATTAAGAGAAAATTAAGAAAATAACATAATTGGCTTTAGTCCAAACTCTCTTTCCTGCCCACAGCCACATTTCCGCCCATAACAAAAACCTCCTCATCTCTAAGCTGTGGTTTCTGGCCTATCAGTCTACCTGTGAGATCATTAGATTAATTTCATGAACTCCTTTTACCTCCTGTTACCCTCCCTTGCTATCCTCCTCCTTATTTTACTCAAATTCTTTTTTCTCCCTCATTTAAGAAAGGGGGAAAGGGGGAAAGGCCTTGGCCATATTACCCACGCAACTTCATTTTCTCTGTAGTATAACATGCTGGTCTTTTTACATCCTCACCTTACCTAATCTCTCTCAATTGGCCTCCCCCACTTTATCCATGATGTTGCCTACTTTCACCAAGTTCTTTCCAAACAAGCACCTTCATGCTTTTCCTTACACCTGAAGGAACTCTTCTGTAACATTCATATTGCAACTTCTATCTGCATTAAAATCCCTATTTAAAACACTGCTTTGCTAAGATGCCTGCAAAAACTGAAAACATCAATTTCAATCCTAGCTTGTCTCAGTGCGTTTCAGTGGTTCCCTCTCTGTCTATACATCACTTAGTTTCAACTCATATCAGATGAGCTATGTGGCAGATCATCATTTTCTCAGTCCAAAAATTTACCAGACTGCCTTTGGCAAATATCCTGATTCAATACAAGCGTTAAAAAAAAATGAAATAAAACAATAGCTGCACCAGTGACAAAATGCTTTTTCTGCCTCTACAGCAACATTTTATAATCTGCATATACCACAACATTCTTAGAAAATTCAACTTCAATTCCCATGAACATGGGAAAAGTGGGGTTTTCTTGCTATAACCATGTCTGCAGTACAGGGTACAATGCTTCCCCTTGTTGAAATTCAGCCACTGAACTTTGATGGCCAAGTTCTAGATTTTGGGTCAAAGCCACATCCTTCCCAAAAACAAAAGCTGTAAGAAAGAAATTAAGTGAAAAGTGAGGAAAGACAGCAGTTGCTTCTTGAAAAGAAGAGTTTTACCTTTCATTTCTCTGAGATAAAACCCAGGGAAATGATTGATTACACATGATCTCTCTCGCTCCCATTTCTAAAAGAAAGATCACAAAAAACCCCTACTGGCCAAACAAGCGTTGTGTAACTGATCTTAGTATTTCCTTCATCTCCACTGGTCTCATTTTAAAATAAGTCACAAGACATGCAGATCTCTCACGCCTATGGACAAAGGCTATGAATCTACTCTGGTCTTATTCATTGTCACATACCTCTAAGTGATAGCAACTGCATAAACTATATTGAAATGGTCTTGCTATACCGCTTTTTTAAATAAAAGACTACTGTTCCTATAGGAATGCATTCATCCAACTAGTCTGTATTTTTATGCTAATAAAACTTAACGAGGTCCTACCATTTTCCCTGTTATTAGAATACACCTAAATATCATTGATCATCTACATCTACAAAGAGTCATTTGAACGATCATCCATGAAGTCCCTTACAGACTTGTTCATAGCCAAAACATCTTCTCTCCTGTTATTAAAAAGATTAAAAGCTTCAAAATTAATTTCTGGTGTTTAAATTTGTATGTCCCGTGACACCAAAACAGTGACTGCCCTACTACAACTAAGACTGTGCACTTAGTCCTAAGAACTTGAACTGAAATGCAAAGAGCCAGAAACTGCAATCTCATGTAAGAAATTACCTTTACAAATGATAAGAGCTGAAAGAACTTTTATTTCTCTGCCCAAGTAGCTTCATTTCCTCAATGTTCTATTAAAGAAAGTCCGTAGAGGTCTGTATCTTTATTAGCAGGTCTTTGATCCTTGACAATCAACTGAAAACTATCAAAATCCAAACTGTGTTTAAATGTCTCAGAGGTATATTTACAAGTACTTTCTCAGTTTTATTCTTTCTTTATTAAGCAAGTGATACTGCCCAGAAAAGACATATGGTCCTGTCCTGCCTTTGCCACTGCAAAAGAAACATGTTTTGGTTTGGGGGTTTTTTTCTGAAAAAAATCAAGAACATATCTGTGTTTCCTAAATGGGATCACAATTAATCTTTTTCTCATTGGATCTATGTTTATTCTCTGACACCACAATGATCTCTAATGCGACAGTTTACTTTGAAGGGTAACAATGGAAACAAACTCCTAAGAAACAGTCTCTTCTTCCTGAAAAACTACTAAGGAATGAGAAATTATAAAATATTTTATACCTTTTAAATTGGGAATACCGCAGATTCTTAGAGCAGAGGGAAATATTAAGTATTAGCACTACACTTACACACACAAAAAAAAAAAAGATTGCGTTAGTTCTACTGCAGATGATAAAGGAATTTCACTATTTATCAGATAACCAAATCATTCTTGAAAGACTGAATAATTTCACAAATAAAAAGTCACTGATTCTTCAATAATTGTGACCAAAACGTACATCTGTACTGTAAACATATATAAGCCCTGCTATTTGACAGTGGCAACTATTCTCTTCCTAGAGGACATATTAATATTCTACTATCTTTTATGCTTGGCACATAACTATGTAAGACAAGCACAGTCAATGGTATTTTAGTTTTCTTTAAACCATAGAATTCTGGTGTTGGATAACAGGGAAGGACTAGGAGAGGTCAACAGTAAGGGAATGTACCTGTGGACCACCCAGCTGGAAGCCCTGCAAGCCCCTGTAACAGCAGAGTACTTGGTGAAGGTATGCGTCAACTTCCAGGTGGGTACCACGGATGATAAATCAGTGACGGTCCAGAAGAGTATTTCTATCTCCAAAGATGAAAATTGGCTCCAACCTGGCAATCTCGTTACATTTTTTTCCTATGGCCCACCATCCATTTGATCTTTGCATGGGTAGGGGCATTTTTCTGGATCTGCCAGATCCCAGCACAGTCAGTCCCAGGTCCTGTACGAAAGGTCAGGCCCTATCAAGGTGAGATGAAAGAGCCTTTTCAACAGAGAGTGGGAAGGACTACTTTCATCTCAGAAACATAAGGTTTGCAGGGAAAATGCAGCAACAGGTATGCTTATTTTTTGATTAAGAGTAATTCTGAATTCACCTTGGGAAATAATTCTGTATGGATCCACATGGACACCTTCACCTGAGAGAATGTCATGCAAGGAGGAGATCCACTTTACCCTGGCTTAGCTACTTCCCTGTTTTCCTGTTGGAAGCAACTGCAGTCTAGTTTTTGCAAAAAGATGGAAGAGCAAGCGAGACTCTATGCCTCAAACAATGGTCCAAAAAGCATTTGGAGAACCAAGCTCAAGTTCTTGTTTGGAACTGAATCCACAACACTGAATTAATACAAAAGAAAATATTAAGTCAGTTCTCAGCCTAGGTATAGATTCCTGCCAGTGCAAGGCTCCCAGGTCAACTGCTTCCTGGCTGGTGGAGAGCAGCCTCAGGCTACCCCTGGGTCTCCCACAGCACACTGCCCTGCTGTCCTTTACCACCAGCCAACAAGCATATGGGAAACTGACGCAGAAGGCCTGCAGAAGGGATGCACCCATCACAACTGACCTAGATGAAAGAGGAAGATGCAAGGGTATTATTAAAAAAGGACAGACGGTGAACGGATTTCTCCACATAACCTGGAGGATACCCTGCTTCTAAAGAAAGGCTAGAAGGTATCTGCCTTCACACTTAGCACAACCAGGCAAAACGTAAGTATATGCTGGCATTTGTCTTGGGATGAACATGCAGGAATTCACTGTGGTAACAGGATTAAATTCCAGCTGTAACATTAGGTTGTCATGATCTGCAATTTGTCAAAAGGTAGTAAGTCTTGGCATCTGGTAATGATTTCTGTGGCCTGAACCACAACGAGAAGTGATTTTTGCTCATTCATTCTCTGACACATGCACATGAATAGACTGGAGACTCAGTCTCTTGATGGTTCCTTTACCGGTCAGCTGTCCCACGTATAAACATAGGCACAATGGTCTCAGGTGGGCAACTATCCAGCCAATGCACTGGTAAACACTATTGTAGCAGCAGAAAGTATGAAGGGAAAGTTTATTTTTTGCAATGGTGTCCATATACAGCTAACTTCACCCTTTTAAACAAGAATGTGTGGATAAAGGTGTTGAGTCCTCTTACACTGTGTCAGTAACCTGCCTAGGTTGCTTGCTCTAAACTCTTTCTCTCTGAGGCAAAAGCGAATGAGTTCTGTGGTTCCCAGGGTTACCAAAGAGTCAACTTCCTTCAAGACAGATTTGTACAGGGTGGGTCTCCAAAACTACTCATAATGGGATGTGGAGGACAGGAGTGGGACTGCTAGAGAACAGAAAAGCAAACTGGATCAAGTAACTTGTGGCAAGTGTCTAAAACCCAGAATGATCCCTTGCCAAGTTGGATGGAAGAGAGAGAACATGTTTCCAGAAGTGAGAGATGGAGAAGCAGATGAAACCAGCTGAATGGGGTATTTGCACTCTTTGAGAATGTTTTCAAGACTGCTGACAAGAAGACAATGAGGGGGTAAGAGCTGGCAATGACACCTGTAGTCTATGCCAGTGATGACAGTATCATCCCTTGTGTTCTTGTTGCTGGAACAGATTCTAGGTGTGGAACACAAGAAAAGTGGCCACTGTACCAAGCCAAACAGGCAGATCTGCAACTTGTAAGTAGCCATAAAAGATTCAAAGCAGGCTAAGAATAGTTCTGGAATCCTTGGATGCTGAGTGTCCCTGCACTAAACACAAAGGAGATGTCAGAAATTGCCAAACAGGATAGCAACAATCTGCATCCAAGTCTCCCTTGGAAGACATGGGATGGGATTCTGCAAAGGAGACCAGCTATCCCTAAGTTTGTCTTCATAGCTAGAGAGCTGGTGACTCACCAAACAGCTGAAATGAACACACACTTAACCAATCAAAATTATTTAGGTACTTCAGACCTACAGTGTGAGAGCATGACTGCTCAGATTTCTCTTCACTGCTGAAAGAATCAAGGAAGATGGAGCGAGATGGATGATGAGAAAGTTAGTGGCTCTTAAGAATACTGATGTTTCCTTTATAGGTGGAGAAAAAGAATGTATCAAAAGATCTTGTTATGATCCAAAATAGTTTCATTAACTCTACGTACCACATTAAATTACAACCGTTAGCAGTTACAATTTCCTCCCTGAATGCAAATTGGACAAGACTTCAAATTCGCTTTAAGAGATTTAGAAAGACTCTCAAACGCACAAACCTGACCATCCTAAAATCTTCATTTCCAGCCAATAGTATCCAGAAGGTGATGTGTACCAGTTTCTCTGGCATCTCTTAACTGTAAGGTTCAGAATAAAAAAAATGAAAGGCAATCTAAATTTTCTTGTTGAAACAGGCTCCAGGACTTGCTGCTGCCACTCAGGGTTCAATACTCCTGAAAAGAAGAGTGTAAAGAGCTATGCTGAATCAGTGCCTCCTCACCTTCTCCCTTCAAACTAAGGCACATTCTTCTTCAAAGATGGTATGTAATAGACACTTTCTGATGGTTGAGTTGCTGCAAGAGGTGGGGAATACACTGAAGAATCCTTCTTAAAACAAATGGTAGGACTGAAGGACCTTATAAAGCTCTTCCGGCTGACTAGAATGTTGTCTCTGTATCAGGTGCGTACTATGTCAGTTAGCAATCTTGAACGCAGACAAGAATGGAAATAAGGGCTAATTCAGCATCCACAGAATCCTTGGCATTAAGTAAAAAAAAAAAAAAAAAAAAAAAGCTGTCTTTCATGTCAATACTGGAGTTGCATTTGGCAAGCCCAGGGGAGAGGCAGAAGGACATTTCCGAGCACCACAATCAGTGCCATTGACTGAAGCCAGACAGGACAAAAACACGATTTTGAGAGTGTTTTCCTTGCTTTTTTTTCAGTAGGCATCAGTGGTAGAGCTGTCAGCACTAATACTGGAGCACATCATTTAGGTGACTTGAGCTTCCACAACAGATTCTCAAGTGGCCAAACCAGAACTGCGAAGGGAACTAAAACAACATCATCTTTTCACCAGTCCTTGAGAAGTGTGATGTCTGGCACTCCTGAGTGCTACCTAATGGTAAAGATGGGGAGGCATACTCTGGGATGCCACTCCTGCTTACATACTAGGAAACAGCTAAGTTCCGGGGCCCACCTCAACCAGTTTTGAGGTTTTTAGCAGAAATATCTAGAATTTCAACTCCTTCTGCCTGCATCTGGGGAGTTCAGATAAAACCCAGCAAACTCAGTACTTTCCTATCCCCCCTCGCCTCCACTGAGGCTATATAAACACTGGTTATGCAGCTCAGTTAAGCAGGATCATATGCTTCAAGTGACAGACAGATGGAAGGTTATTTTTGAAGAAATCATCAGAATATAAAAACTTTAACAGAGGAAGGCAAACATGAGAAGGAAAATGCACGTTAGAGGCCTTTTTAAACAATGAGAAGCACAGCATCAATATAGATGCAACCATCAAAAAGAATAGTAGCACATACAATTCTGAGTAACAACTGCATAGTATTAATCAGGCAGACCGTCAGTTCTTCACTACAATGAACAGTTTTCAGCATACAAACATTACAGTCTAAAATTAAATGAAAAATAAACATTCTATATTGTATTACAAGAACATATTCTAAATCATACCTCAGGTGCCAGGTATTCTGGAGTACCACAGAATGTTTTCATAGTTGCTGCGTCTGTGATGCCTTCTTTGCAAAGTCCAAAATCTGTAATTTTTATGTGTCCATCTTTATCCAACATTAGATTTTCTAACTGTGTATTGGGGAAAAAAGCATTCCCTTAGTATTTCTTAATAGGACAGGCTGATACATTACATCAATTTTGTAAAAAATATACACAGTTATTGCTTGCAATAGAATGTAATTTGTTATTTTTATTAGCAGTATTTTAAATACAGACAGAACTAAAAACAAGTAAAACATACTTGTGAAGAAATTTTCTCAACAGAAAAAGTCTTTTTTTCTAATTATACGGTGTGTAGTGAAAATACCAACGAAGAACAATCATAGCCCTGTCTTCCTAAGTCTGCATAAAGCCTGAAATACAATTCAAAGGTATGTATTGTCTATTGAGTTTGTCATATAAAGAAATGCAAAGCAGATGACACCAGCAATAGAAGATTAATAACGTCAAATTCCTCTTTCCTTATTATTTAGTAGAATTTAAATCAAAAATCACGACCTATCATTCCTTGACCAGAGAATTCCCCATTTTTCCAAGATGTCACAGCATTTCATGCTATTACAGTAGATTCTGCTACAAACAGGTAACTCAGTGTTTTGTTTTCTGCCTCCCTGAGCAGAACTTGCCTACCATTGCCGCCTCCTCCTCAGTTCCTGTACAAAGCAGTCCATGAACGCACTCCACTAATGCATGAGTATAACAGGAAAGCACAATTTCCCATACAAGAAATTAAATGCTTATCACAGAAATAAAACTGTCTCGTTGTGTATACTCCCACATAAGTTAGAAAATGTTCTTGTTGAAAGCAGAGGAGATTTTTCCATAGAACATGGTCATACTGTGTCACAGGGTATCTGGAGCTTTAGGCAACAGAGGACAGACAGCTGTATATGTAGGCAAATCTAAGACAAACTACATTCCAGTATTATGAATCTTTCCCAAGATACAAAAGACAAAACAATTTTTAAACTAAGGCTGAAATTCTTTTCTTATTGAAGTATTCTGAATTGTTTTAAATGTTTTCAAATCATACAAGAACATAACTCCTCAGTGAGCTAAAGAGAATGCAGTCACATTGTCCCAATTCCCCATTTCCCTTGTTTAGGGACATTGAGAATTGTATTTGAGATTTATGTTGAAATCCAAGTTAAGTTATAAGTGATGGGGGGGAAAAAAAAGGATCGGAAGTTCGAATCTCCTTCAAGTGCTATTGCTAAGGTATGCTGCTTCTTTTTTTAATCCAGTTAAAGTCAAGTAATGTACCCATCTATAGATTACCGTATCAAATGACTTCCTTCAGCACACACAGAACTTTAAACTGAACACAGATTTTTTTTTCCCCATTAACTCTGAATAGTTCAACTTTATAATTACTTTGCATTTGTCCCAATAGTCTCTGCAAAAACAAAAATTTGATTACTTTTTTTTTTCTTTTTTACCTTGAGATCACGGTACACAATCTTCCCAGAATGCAGATAGTCCAGCGCAGAGACAATTTCTGCACCATAGAAGCGTGTGCGGTCCTCTGAGAACACCCGCTCTCTCGACAAATGGAAAAACAGCTGCAGGGTAAACAGCAGGGACAGGATTGTAATAATTACTGATTTAGTGGGGGAAATTAACACAAACATAAAACACCTCTCATCACCATATTGTGATGATAGATAGTGTACTCTCAGTGGACACTCAGCACTCTTAGACAGCAGCTGGTTTATCTTTTCCAGGTTTCCAAAGGGAGAAAGCGAGCTGTTAAATCAGCGTTTTAATCAATATACCAATCTTGTTTAAGGCATTCTGCTTGCTACTCATTTAACCTTCAGTTACCAAAGGAAAAAAAAAAAAAAGTATGCAGCAGCATTGTCATTCGGTAGTTCTCCCTCTACCACTTCCTCGGATTTTTCTTTTAAGCCACTGACAAATACCACTAAAATACCCAGATTCTGGTTCCGCCTTAAGTTTTCCAGTAATTTAGTAACTTCCCCTTGAACTGAAAAAAGTCTGGTTCTTCAGTAGACCTTGACTGAACAGGTGAACTGGCATTTTTCAAAAACAGCACATTCATACTGCTAGCAATATCACAGTCACTAGAAAAAGCAAACCAACAACTGCTTAGGGCTTATAAAAACAAATCTATGTATTTAGTGTATTTCTTTGCTATAAACATTTCTTCAGAAGTTTTGTCTCTTCTTTAATACTTTATAAGTAACAGCACTTTGCAGATACTTTTTCAACCTTCAGTGAAAAATATTAGTCATTACGTATTACCAGTAACTCCAGCTGCAATGAAAAAGCATAAGGTGCAGTTCTGTAAGGTTCTCGGCATCTTATGGGATACAACATGACCCCCAGAACCTGGAACAACACCCTAAAAAGCAGAATTCGGTTATTTAACTCAAATGCTCTCTAAGATGGCTAGTTTTGTTTACTTTGTTAAGAAAGCTTGGGAGAGTCCTCAGGCAAAGATTGGCGAGTATGTTTCTGTACTCTGCTTAAGACCAAATGGGCCACCTGCCTTACTCCTTCCAGTTAGGGTGTTTTTGGCTTTACCACAAGGGCCAACAATCAGCAAAACAGAAATACAGAAAATATGATCATTTATAAATTAAATCTAGAGAAGGAAATCCACAACAACAACGTGGTTTCTTTATTTTCACTGCTAAAAATATCAAGTAGATGAGAATTCCAAAATGGCAAAGTAAGTACAAAAAAAACCACCAAAACCAACCAACCAAAAACCCAATAACGTGCTTAATCTGTCACTACCACATCCCACTTTACACCTGTAGGAAGTCTCCACTGCTCGCACAGAACAGTGTTAAGAATTATTGCAGCTATTTTCAAGCTTATGGACTTCTCAAAATGTAATGAAAAAGTCAATCCTATAAAACAACTGGAAGTCAACTTCTTTCCTGACAGTGGTACTTCAAAAAATGTGTACTACTCCCTTCCGAACCTAAACATACTTCCCAGTGAAATGAGCCTTTTGGCACCATATATTTGTACAAGCAGAGATTTCACAGAAAACAGAAACTGTAGTATGATTTAAAGAGATTATTTCATTTTTGTTCATTGTATCTGCATTTCTCTTTCAATTTCTTGTTGAATTCTCAAGACACCCTGTATAAAAATGGAATACCTGCATGACAAGGAGGATCATTATTTTGCAGGTATTTCAATTGCTCCTGCTGCTCATCTCCCTGTTCAAGCACCACCCCGGGGGGGACATCAGCCCTCCCTGTAGTAACCTGCCTTCTGCACCAACCGCTGCTTCATGGCGAACGCAAACACAAGACCCACACAGACTAAGCAACTAAGCTGGCCTTCACAAAGTGCCTCACCTATTATAAAATGGGGAAAAGAACAAATAATTGTCTCAATTTGTGGTGTCTTTCCCCCACATTTTTGCAAGATTTACATAGGAAACAAATACCGCTAAGTATATCTTCATTTAAATAAGGCAAAATACAAACTTTATGTTGTTTATGCATTTATGTCTGTTTTGTGTTCTCTTTCATACTGAATGAGCTGTCACTCATTTTTAAGAGTTTTATTTGTTTTGATGGAGTCAAAGTAATTCAAAATAAAGGCCAAGTTTCAGATCACTTTTTAACATGTACAAATAGCAAACACATTCAAAAAATTTATAACCTCCAGTTAGCTCTACATTCATATCTACGCCAAAGGACTATCGCAATTTTCTGTCAGAGAGACTAATCCAGTAGCTGAGCAGCAAAGCCTTAGAAAATTCCAAACCCTCAGGATACTTGTCAGCAACAGATGTATTCGTTTCTGTAAAAAGTGTCCCAGTTTGAATCTGAGAGTTGATAACCTCACAAGTTAACATGAAAATTTATTTTCTTTAGTGTTTATTTCCAACAAAATAGTCTTGATACTAATGCAAAATACTAACTTCAAAGTAAAACGACCAGCCAGAGCCATCTACAACAGTTCTGTGTTTGCCAAAGAAACTATGAGTTCCCAAGTCAGTTTATTTTAACGTTATATATGACACTACAGTCACTCTTTATAAGCATTCTTCTTATATTACTATATTAACATATTACTATAGCACCTAACAGGGTTGTCATCAAACCATACATGGTAGTTTTGAACGAAGAATGTACATTTAGGTATAAAAATGCATGTTGAAAGTGAATTCATACACTCACATATACACTAAAGATGCTAAAGCTAATTTTAAAATTATAATAAAAAAAACCTAATTCAGTGAGATTACAGCATTATTTTCAGCTGATTATTTAGTTGGTTCACTATTTTGGAATAACTGTGCCATCAGGCTCTATTTACAATTGTCAGAACATGAAGATTAGATTTACTAAGTCAGAGAAGGAAAAGAAGAAATCTGATGCAAGGTTATGAAAAAAGCTTCCAACATTTTCACTATTTATTCATTTACAGCTATTAAATACGTGCTATAAAGTCATTGGAATTACAACAGAAATAGCTTTGGCACAAAGCAAGCCATTTTGCACATAACATTTTTGATGGCATACATGAGGGTGCTGCAGTTACAGCGAGGACTGGAGCTATAAATTTCCTGGTATGCCTTTATTTAAAAACTGAACAATAATGTTGCCATGGGGCTTCTTCCTAATAAAAAATTTTAATGGAAATATTTTAACTAACAAAAACAAAGATAAAAGTATATTCAACTGCAGATCCAAGCTTGCCAAACACATAAAAGACACAACCTTTTATCAGTTGATATGTTAAACTTCTACACATACTAGTGACCTATTTAGCATGTTCAAAGTTGTATGACCGGCTCTTGCTGCTGTATATTGAGTTGCTCAGCTCTGCCGTTAAACACATTTTATATTTGACTGCGATTTGACTCTCTTGCAAAGCATTTGCAGTAGCAGCCTTAAATTTTGAATAATTTGTTTATTGTTTCGGACTCTATATTGCTTCTAGGCACATTCTATACCCAAAGAAATACAGCACCCGTATCTTGGACTATCATAATTTTAGGCTAAGGAACATTCTCTCATTTACTTAGAGTTTAGGAAAACAAAACAGGGCACAACTAAGATGAAAATGACAAAGCTTACAACAATATTCAGCTATTTTTCATTAGGTAGGTTGTAAAATCCTCTGTCTTTTTTTCCAGACAGCAATAGCACTTGTTCAATTACAACAAACCATTTAGTTCTCTCTTGCCTAATGAATTGAAGTAAGATCCATGGAAAAAAAAAAGCCAAGCGGAACAGAGATTCAGAATTCTGGTGTGGAGAAACCATCTGAACAAATTTTAGAGTCTAATTTTATTATACAGATAATTACCAATTACGTTTGTTACAAAGTACAGAATTTGGCATTATTCTGAAAGTGCAAAGCAAGGAAGTTAATCAACTTATTAGTCAGCTAAATCAGTGTACTCTGCAGAGTAATAGATTTCATTCCTAAAGCTTTTCAGTCTTTAAAGCAAAATACTGGAAATAAAAAATGAGAAATGTACCCTCCAAAAGTACTCCCCAACAATGAAGTGCCATTCCTAGAATATAGGGGGTTTTATACCACAGTTTATACCATTCTGTGTGGCCTGGAAGTTGGGGGAACACTGTAATGTACTACTAACGTACTGCAATCACATAGTTCTCAAAATTATAGGGCTTACAAAAGGAACAGTAGGCAAATCAATACTAGCAGGAAAACCACCGATATGGCCTTACACCTTTTTTTCAAAATGCTTATAGGACAAGGACATCAAACAATGCACAAGATGTGTTTTTCTGTACTTACTGATAGTTTTACTCATTTAAAAATATTTACACGAGTATTCTATATGTTGAACCAAAGTAAAGAACACAGTTTATCATGCACTACTGCATGTACTTTTTTACCACACATTCATAAAATATGCCATTTCAAAGTCTTGATAATGGAATTTGGTCATCTCAACTAAGCCAGATGAATATTTTTTTCTACAATCAAATTTCAATGTCTTAATGCTACTTTAATGTAATTCTTTCAGTATAAAGGAGGTGTTGAGAAGTCATCACAATGTTAGAAGTATCCTTCTAGCTCTACACTGCAACATAGTTTATGATCAACAGATATTGCTAAACATTTCATCCCCAGATCCCAACAGCAACACTAAAAAAAGACTTTAAGATTAGGCCTTTAAGATTAGGCCCTTAAGCAGCAGAAAATTAACTGTAGAAGTTGTCAGTATAAGGAAAACATATTCAATATTTCCATCTGAATAATCTGCTTGAAAAAATCCTCTAATCTTTTGCTTTAATATATTTACCTACTGAATATGTTGGGAGTTTTTTTAAAGGAAGTCAAAAGAGAAATCTATACGGTAATAGTTTGGACGTTGTAAAAAAGCACACATGTAGACCAGTAAAACTGATGCAGTCACATTTGCATTATAACGTGTTCCCTTATTAACTGAGCCTAACTAATCTGAAGTTACATAGGCAAGGTAAGGCAAAGATAAATTGCTACTATTCTGGCAGGATATTAAATTCAGCATGGATTAAGATTTTTAAGCGGTAGAGAGATTCTTGTTTAGAATCACTTAAACACCATTCCTTCTCCTCCAGAATGAAATTCAGTGAGCCCTTCCTTGGCTTTTCCTTCCTAACCATAGGAAAAGATACCGAAGACTCCTAGTACTGACTAACCGTTTTATCACTGTAGTAGGACAGAAGCCTAGACTGTGGCATTTTCTTGCTTCTACCTGGACAAGAGTCAAGAACTAATTTCAAGAACTCATTCGTTCGGAGATCTGTTTAGGTAATGTGCTCCTGAAAGACATAATCCATGAAAATTACCAAGCAATGGACTCAGGCACAACCGTTCGACTAAGAAGAAATCTTTAACCTACAGGAATTTTAATTGGAAACACATTGAAGGTAGTACAGCTCTGGAGAGAATCAAAAGCAACATGGTACCGCTACAGTCAATTTCCCACTGGAAGGATATATTTAAAAGGTGAGTTTCCAACATCTTCAACAATGAGAAACCATTGTAAGGAAAGGAAACTTTCCTGGAACAGAGAGAACTATGGAGGGAAGCAGCAAAAGAAAAAAGACTCTACTGTGTAGGAGATACGCTTACAAATGGCTAAAACGCTGGCTAAACTTTGTGCAACTTACCTTCAGTAGTTCTGAGATACTAACAAGGCTATTTTTACAAATATGAAGACCTCTGTATTTCTTAGCAGACAGTGACTGAAGTCTGAAATTCACAGGAAAATCTGGTAAGATTAAAGATTTTCCTATTAAAAAGGACAGTTTGTCCAACTTACTAGTCCAGATCTCTAGTCAAAGAGAAGCACATAAGCAAATCAAGAGAGTTTCTTTAAAGAAAACTGCCTATTCTGAAAGGTCATTATTTCCCACTGTGGCAAAAATTCTGGTTAGCTTCACTGAATTAGGGAAGTATCAGCAAAGAACATGAGCAACACCGACAAACAAGAGCATCATACCTGGAAAAAAGCAACCCACTCTTGGCAAAGTGCACTGCAATTACTCAAATCCCAATAAGCAGAAGCAGGCTACCACCAAGGAACCCACGCCACAAGATGGTTGCAGCAGTGGCCACAAAGGTGCTCCACCCACGGCACAGGAATGCAAGATATAAGCCTGATCAAAACATAGTGTCAGAGTATCCTCAATCATAGGAAAGGAGTTGAAAACATTCTTGTGGGCTCTGCTCTGCATTCAAATAGGACAGAAAGGTATCTTTCAAAAAGACAAGTATCTAAATAATAGGCTGATGTTAAAAATGTACTTTCAAAGGGCATCCCCTAAGATTACAGAAATGCAAGAAAGTCTTACACAGAGTAAACTAAGAATTAGCTAGTTTATAAGGCATCACTTTTAAGACTCATTGCACACAGCACTGACTTAATATTGGTGACACAAGTTCAACGTCATAAGCCAGCTGAGTGTCCAAGAGAATGCCGTTATCCCATTACTGCAGAGGGAGACTTTTGTGTCTAGTTCAACTAGCCAAAAGAGTTCTGCGCCTGTGATGTCCAGAACTGGGTTTATACATATGGAGTCAAACAAGCCATCCTCCCATATGGGAACGCTACAGCACCATCTTTAGCCGTGGCTGGTAGAGGATGGCCATGGACCAGTTAGTATGTAAACGGGCCTCAGACAGGGCCTAGAAATCGTCAGAGCGAGGAACGTGTGACAGGCACTCTGCGGGTGCCCAGGCCTTAGGGTTATAGCTGGAGACAGTTTGATTGTAGGACAGCACAGCAAAAAAGATAGTGCAAAGCATGGTATCGTGCTGCAGCAATTCCTGAAAGAAGAAACAGTTTTCTAATAAAAAAAGCCAGTGGAAACACTTAGTCCTTTAACATTATTATGCAGCATATAGGAGACAAAGTAAGGAAACCCCCCCTAGTTCACGCTGTAACGAGATACAGTCTGAATAGCAAACAGCACCTAAAAGGTAGATAAAAGCCCAGTTCTTAGACTGCAGTTCTCTTTAATCCCATTTGACAGGTATAGTTTTTGATATTCCATTCTTCAGTAAACAGCTGGAGGACAGCAACAGCTTCAAGGCTAATGACACTCTAAGAAGTTTAGCACTTAGGTTGAAACTTCCAGAGTACGCAGCAAGTGAAAGGGACAGAAGTAACAAAAAATACGGATGCTCCACTCTTTTCTCATAGGTATTTGCAATGGCTATAGCAAAGAAGAGAGCACACATTTCTCATTAGGACAAAAGTAAGCCTAGTCAACGCTATTTTTGCTTGTTTGCACTAGATTATGATCGTTTCATGGCAGAACAGGCTATAATATGCTTAAAGAAAAAACAATAAGCAAGGCATTTGCAATTATTTCTCTACCATGGCATTATCTTTCACGATACAACGGTCTAATTTTTCAAGAACAGGAAATACTTTTGACAGCATAGTTATAAAACACATCTACATTTTTTAAAAATGAAAGTTTTTAAAATTAAAAAAACCCAGACTTCAAAGATACCAGAAAGCAAAAAAGGTAAGAAAAATTATATTCTTTAAAGTGTAACCCAGTGACAGCATTACCATTACAAGTGCAGAACATCTTTTTTAAACTTACCTCTCCTCCGTTAACATACTCCATCACAAAACACAAACGATCCTTTGTCTGGAAGGAATATTTCAAGGACTTGCAAAGAAAACAGCAAAACCAAACCAATTATCATCTTGTATTAACCCAATTTCTTGCACTTAAACTGTAACAAAATTTAATTTTATCCTCTTAAGCAGACAATTCTGACTCGGTGAGAACTTCCAGAGTAAATAAAAGTGTAAGTCCCTATCTGGAGCTTGAGACAAATTAACACAAAAACCTTCATGTCTTCCCTCATCTCTGCCACATGGCCATTGATACAAAAACATCGTGCTTGTTATAATAAAATGCTAAAGAGTTACTAAAATACACAATTTTACACTGCATTTCTTTGCCATACCTGGTACCAGCTATTCTCACTCATCGTATTTTATGATGTCCACTTCCGCAATGCCCATGAACAGAGAGATTACCATATTCTTTTTAATTTCTCCCAAATGAAATCTTAAAACTGATCTTAATCTCCAGCCTGCTTCCATTTCCAAAGCAAGGACTCTAGTTTCACACACTATGCAATGTTAAAAACACTGACTGCCAAATTAATATATATCCATTTACGTATCATTTTAAAATTGTAACAAATGTTATTATCTTAATTAAAATTTTGACTTATCAATGTTGATTTGATCTTGCTTGGAAAATGACACTAAAGAAAATCTACAGACGCAGGCTTGGCCTAAAAGAAATGAAATGCAGTAGAACTACATGTAATAAAATCATAAAGAGACTCATGTGACTTAAATACTGCATGTCTCCTTAAAATATTTGTTTAATAGTATCAGAAAGATAGAAAGATACAACTGCAGTAACATGGTTGCATGATTTGATTAGAATTACACCTACTCCTGCTTACCTTTACACTCTAAGAAACTTTGGGGCATCTCATTTGTCTTAACTGAATTTCCTAGAATATTTCAGCCAAGCAATGTAAATGCAATCCTCTGCTTTCTAAAGGGTTTGTTTACACTTTTCTAAATAGGAAAGCTTCCATGTTATACTTTGATATTTTAATAAAAAGAGAAAGTAATTTTTCCCTATCTTAAACTGCATGTTAATTATATTTTGAAAGCAATGAAAAGATTTTCTAATATATTCTCAAATGAGAGTAATCAGAATTACTTCTACAGAAGAAAGGCAGTTGTAAAATTAAAACTATTAATCACAATTTGTCATGAATCTCAAAATTTTCATCTTCTTTTCAATACTTTCCTTCTATTAAGTATTAACCGTATGAAGATAGAGAAACTGAAGTAGTGGTGTTTGAGTTTTGTTGCTCCATAGGCTACTTATGTTGAACAGTGATTTTTATAATTTTACTGAATTCTTAATTAAGTTTTCTTGGTAAAAATTACTTGACACTGTGAAATCAAAAACTTTTATTAAAAAAGTGTTCACATACAAAAATCACAAAAATTGCACAACAGTTACGTTCTACAGTTTAATTTGGTTTTGGTGTAGTTAAGCTTTACAAAATTATTAGAAACTTCATTTCTGAACTTTAAATACATATTCTGATAAAGGATATCGTAAACATCAGACATCTACTGCTTGTTTACCAATCATCATGAGAAAAATTTCAAAATTTGTTCGTAAATTATGTTCATAACGGAGTACCCATCATGTTGAAAATTCCCTGCTAATGTACTTAAAACTAATTCCTAATACTTACTGTTAAAAAAGGGTGCCTGGTGTTTTTCAATACTCTGCTTTCTGTAAGCGTATGAGCCACTTCATCCTGAGAAATAAAGAGTAGAAGAAGTAGGTCCGAATTAAGATACAAAATTGTTATTTAATTAATTAGGAGGAAAATGTCAACACTTTCAGAGAGAAAGCTACAGTACAACTTTGGAAAATGAACAAACTTGAAAAAAACATGAAAAATAATTCATGTTTTTTGAGAAAAGACTTTAAAGTAAACATAAGTTTGGCAAAATACAGTTTAACATATTTTATTTGATTTTCTTTTTCTTCTTTTCTTGCTTTAAAGTTAAATCTTTAACTTTATATCCAATGCAGGGCAGGAAGAAATGATAATATTGGATTTGATACTTTAAAAATATAGTTATCAAAACTTCACAGTTCTGGTATGAATCATCTGAATGACCTATCTACAGAGAGATTAAATCAATTTGCAAGAAACATACAGAGGTAGTGACTGACAGGTAACTATAAAACCTAGTCTAATCTAGCCTAAAGTTAAGTAAAGCCATTTTTTCTGGTTTTAAACGTTGGCTTGGTTTGGCGTTTGTTTTGTCTGTCTTTAAAGCCGTGTGGCCATACCAAATCCCCTCCCACGTCCACTCGGGCCGTCCTTGCGAGCCGGGCGAGCAGCGCTCCTTGGACGGGGCCCAAACTCCTTCCGCGAGGACACGGGCCTCGTCCCCGGGAGGTGGGAGATGTCCACACAACCCTCGCCCCATTTCCAGCCAGGTGCTGAGAAAGGGGCAATTCAGAGTGTCTTTAAAGCCGTGTGGCCATACCAAATCCCCTCCCACGTCCACTCGGGCCGTCCTTGCGAGCCGGGCGAGCAGCGCTCCTTGGACGGGGCCCAAACTCCTTCCGCGAGGACACGGGCCTCGTCCCCGGGAGGTGGGAGATGTCCACACAACCCTCGCCCCATTTCCAGCCAGGTGCTGAGAAAGGGGCAATTCAGAGAGAGACAGCGATGCTCTCCTCCTGTAATCCTGAATGGGGAAGACTAAAAGAACCCCTGTGCCAAAGGGAGAGACAGAAACTAGCCCGGCCCCCACGGGCGTTTGTGCCCCGGGCTCATCCCCTGCTCCCTCCACAGCC
>NW_009593234.1:0-1241 GCF_000690535.1 Cariama cristata
TGCGGCCCTCCCAGATCCGTGATGGCACATCGGTAGAGATCCTAATAGCCTAACATGTGTAAATGATTTGAATAAATGCAGGCAACCCGCCACTATTATTCCGAGCAAGAGAAGTGTGTGTAATCAGATCAGCGGTGTGTGTCGTACATAGCATGAGACTATTAGCGAGTTAAATGTTTCAGATGCCCAAACGTGCAGCAAAGTCAATCACGGCGCGTAGATGTTGCTGTGTTCGTGATAACGCATGCAGGGCTGGGGAAGGGAAAATGTGCTGTGATTTCGTGCTCCTGGAGCGTTTATCGAGCTACGACTCTTCTCCACAGTACCACATTATTGAAAAAAATGTTTCCTCGTTAACGTAAATAAAGAAGTTTGCCTTTTTTTGGTAGGCATTTCTAGATGCTTTGTTTCCATTTACAGTTTTCCATCTGTAGCTCAAGCCCAGGCACAGTGTGTCTGCTCTGATTACTGCCTGGTTGTAGGCACATATCTTTTAGTAGCCTAAACAAAGGTTGGGAACTGCTGCTTCAAGGCAAATATTGGGCAGGATCCGAAGCTTGCTGAAGTCAACAGGACTCCCACTGGGGGTTTTTAATCAGGCCTATCATTAATTCC
Source organism: Cariama cristata (assembly GCF_000690535.1). Taxonomy (NCBI): domain Eukaryota; kingdom Metazoa; phylum Chordata; class Aves; order Cariamiformes; family Cariamidae; genus Cariama; species Cariama cristata. The sequence continues at coordinate 616 of NW_009593234.1, forward strand.
CTGATGAAGTTAGCCATTTATCTTTATTAGAAGGACTCTTCAATGAATTGGTTTAATCTAGAAGACTTCTCCTCCATGACAGATTTTCAGAGCCCCACGCACTGCTGCCTCTGCGAGGAGCCCAGCCTGCCCTCTGCCAAGCGTGCTCCGCTTCCCAAGGAGCTAATCAGCCGGCCCATCTCCTCTCAATCAATAAGCATTTATTCTAATTGAAACCAACATCGACTGGATACCGACCAGGAATGTGAAATGCTCTATAAATAATGTGCATGAGCTGGAGCCTGAGAGCAGGCAGTGTTGGGGCTGTCAATGGGAGTGCTAACGGGGGGACATGCCACCCAGCACTCTGTCACTCTCCCAATGCCCTATTTACAGCTCTCACCAGGGAGCTCACTGGCTCGCTTTGGTGATGAATTAATTTCCTCTGACAGATCAACCTCCCAGTCCCCCAATTGCAACACCTTGCAGAATGCATTGCCTAACGAGAATTGCTCATTAACATATAAATGACGATGTTTTTCTTTTTGGCACCCCAGGCAAAACAATGGGCTGAGTGCTCCCCCCTCATCTAGCTTTTCCCTAGAGGGAGAACTTTCATTGATTGCTAAATGGAAGGTGGAAAGAGT
>NW_009593234.1:1272-10068 GCF_000690535.1 Cariama cristata
TTTAATTGTATGACTTCTCTGATGTGCTGCTGCATAGACTTTAAGTAAGCATATGAGTTCCCCAGCACGTATGCTATCTTCATGTTTTATTGCAGGGTAAGGTATGATTCTTCTCTGTCGTAACCAGTTATGATAGTACATGTTGAAGTGTTAGTTTACCAACAATATCAGGGTCTTCTGAATACCCCACCTGCAATGGGGATAAAGCCTAAATTAACAGATAAGGTTGAAGACTAGAAATCTATCATATCTGTCCAATCTTTTGTAGACGGATCTGTTTTCTCTGTGCCACAGGGGATATGCCCAAGCTGCACGGATACAAGGCGGCTCCGAGTCAGGAGCTGAGCAACCACTGCTAGCACTGCTTTGTGCTGAGGTTAATAAACCCTTTTCATAGTCAGCCTGGGAAACACCAGCAGAAATACCTTCAGGCATTTAATGTTTTATATCTAGCTCTGCTACAAACTTGGTGGGTGACAGTAGGTGTCTGCCTCAGTTTTTCTGCCTGTATAGACAAGTTAGGATCACCTGATCTAGTAAATTTTTAGTTCCTAGTATTTCAGTCACTATAGCCATTAAAGAAAGTGCCCCAAACTGCGTCTGTTTCTCCTTGGTTGGACTATGCAGCAACTCATTTCTGATTCTGGATTTTCATATGGGTATGTCATGGACTGCTAGCAATGTGGAAGCTGCATCTTGCAAATCTGACTTGAAAATAAGGATAGGAAGCACCACTTTATCCACTGAATCAGATGAGGTGTATCTTGGTGAGAGATATACATTGTAGTTCTACCTCAGGCCTTAACAACGTGGTCCCCTTGGAGTATCCCCTTCCTCCTCCAGAGCTGCACCACAGATGTGGTATGCAGGAGCCGGCAAACCCAGCGTCAGCTTAGCTTCAGTACCTGAAGGAGTAATGAGCACTATGAGTTACTTGCCTTTGATGAACGGCAAGGAAATCTGTTGACCAAACAGACTCAGCCCATCCTGCATTCTCTTCCAACTTCCACACCAGTGGCAGAGCCCACGTAATCTGTCCTTCCCAGCACTTGCAGGGAAGCCTGTCCTGCGGCCTCTCCCATTCCCCGGCATGTCTGGTCGATGAATCAAACTTCCATATGGTGCACTTGGCATGAGGAGCCTGTCTGGAGACCACAGCAGATGCTCTTTGAGGAACAAGATGTGGTTGCTTCCCAAAATACCTCATCCCAGACAGTGCAGTAGAAGGTCTGCCAATGTCTGCTTTCCACTTGTGCGTGTGCACTTTTTATTGGAGTCCCCCTGGTCTCAGGGAAGCTGCAGAGGGACTTCACATACCTGAAATATTCACCTAGCCCTGCACCTGAGGCCAAGACAAGAAGCATTTCCAAGAGTCTGACCAGCCCTGGGGTGGATCTACAACAGCAATTTCCACCACATCCTTCCAGCCGGCAATAACCCACCCCCTGAGGCAGCCCAGCCTCTCCCCAAAGCATCACTAGTGCTGCCCTGTCCCTGCCTCTCCTGCCTCCTCCCAGCCCCAGCTCTTGCTCCACGGCAGCTCTTCCTCCTGCGCTGCCCTACCTGTGCTCCTCAGGTTGAGGATAAATGCAGTTAAATCAGCACAGGCACCATCTTCTTTTATCCTCCCACCTCTTCAAGGTAACTTTCAAATTTCACACTAAAATACATTAAGAATTTATTTTTTGCCAGTGTCAGAAAAATGATTTCACTGTGGCAAATTTGCCTTTTTGCTGTCCTACCTTCTGTTAACGCTAGGCAGCAGCTTACATCACCCAGTGTTAAATCAAACACTAAATGCAGCTTCCAAATTTAAACATGCACAAGCCAGCTAACCCTCCCTTCGACCTTTTGTTTACCATCCATTTGCTACATTACACAGGATTTAAAGCAGGGATACATTTTTTTTTTCTTTTGTGTTTATATTAGCGAGATTGGTATCAGTTTAATTAAATCAGCTTAAAATCAGTTCATAGGAGGCACTATTTTCCTTGTGTAGACAACAGCAGAGCACGGAGCCAGCATAGCTCCATCCAGCTCCAGTGAGGTGGGGCTGAGCCAGCCAGGCAAGGAGGGGAGCCCATAGCGATGCAGCTCGGGGTTATCACTTCTGCCAGTGGTGCCAGAAGGAGACCTTGGAAATTCCAGTAGGTCTTCTTAGAAGTTGTCCTAAAAGGTGTCTTTTGTTAACATGAAGGAAACGTTAAATTTTTTCATCGCCACTGAAAGGAAGCCTGGTGCCATTACTGCAAGGTGGGTTATAAAACAAGGCACATAAGGCAAGTTCTTCCTAAATCCCAGTGCCTTTTTGCCATATATGCATCGCCAGCACCCGTTTCTCTCATTTGTGCAGAGCGCTATATTCATTTCTACAACTTTTTTGAGGTGCTGTTCACTTTCCAGCCAGGTCTTAGCTGGTGCACCGGCATTAGTCCCCAGCTGTCCTGGCACCACCCGGTGATCTAGTCCTCCTTTTTTTTTTTTTTCTTTTGTTTTTCAGAAAATACTAGAAGGACCTGGAGTTCAGCCTGTTTAAACTGCTGAATATTTCCTTCACAGTTTTTAGCTGTGGGCTTGAGTCATGGCTGTGGATTCTCTTCTACTGACTCAGACAAGGGGAAGAATTCATCTCTGGTAGAAGGCTGGGTGATCAAAATGACTTATACCCGTCATGCATTTATCCCTTTAAAATTTACTGTGTGTGAGACAGACCCAGACTGTAAATGTCTTGTGAGGAAATGAAACCCATTGTGAGTGACTTTGAGCCTGCCAGGTCTCTGGGGAGCCTTAACTGCCCTCAGCCCTGGGTCCAGCTTTCGGAAGAAGCCTCACAGTGACAAATCTGGCCAGCAGCCACCACCAGCAGAGGTGACCGAGGGGTGGAACAAGTCAAAAGGAGCCTTATGATCATGGAAGTCATATGCCTGGTTCTTTTGACCAAGCACAAGGACTTGTGGAGAACACAGCTCTTCCTCAGAAGAAAGCGCTTGGCAATATAAAGCAATGCAATAGCTGGTGTATGAAGCATCCAAGGGCACATGGGATCTTCTCTGGGGCCTCGCCAAGCACAGCGTGTGACAGTTCCTTCCCCAAAAACCATCACATCAGCCTGGCAGAGCCTCTGCAGAGCTGGGAAAGCTGAGGAAGAGCATGTCTGCCTTTGCTGCTGTTGTGAGAGAGCAGATTGTTGCCATCAGAAACCAGGCCAGAAAAGATGCATGCAACCTCTTATAGGCAGGGTTGTGCAAAATATTTAGCACTTCCATCATCTTGGCCTTCCTCACTGTCCTTTCAAAATACAAATTAATGGGTCCGCGGAATCCCTTTGTGCAGTATTATATCTAGTGATTTGGGGTTTTCTGAGGCTGAGAGCTTTACTAGTAGTCACCTGAATAATCCAAGCTGTGGTTACATAGTAGTTAGGCATCCCTAACTGGGTGTTTCATCTGGTGTGCTTTCCCAGTCCCTCCTGCATGCCTGGTTGCTGGCACTGATGCTTATCTGACCATGGGGTAAGTCATCTCAGGAAACTAAACTGGCAGAAAACTGACCTGGCAAAAAACGATAATTGCTTTCTGCTAGGTAAGCTCCTGTGCTGGCTTATTGCAGGGTCAGGGAGATGGGAGTGTCCCTCAGGGCGTGGAGGAGGTATCTTGATTTGGGGAGAGGGGGACCATGCCAGCTCTGAACAAAGTCATTTTAAAATGATATGGCAGAGTAGGCTCTGTTGCCCTATTGTATAAAGGGATAACAAGACACGGGAGTTCAGGTATCGTGATGAAATGGAGTATACCACATGTTAAAATCTGAAGTCTTCCCTGAAATCCCTTGTAGAAGAGAGCTTGTGTGTGCACTTGTTTTTTTGACATTGTGTTTGCAAATAAGTTGTTCGGGGAGGTTGTGGAGCCTCTCTCCTTGGAGATATTAAAAAAACATCTGGACACAGTCCTGTGCAACTGGCTGTAGGTGGCCCTGCTTGAGAAGGGAAGTTGGACAAGATGACCTCCAGAGCTCCCTTCCAACCTCAACCATTCTGTGACTCTGTGATTCTGTGTTAAAGTCCCACTAAATATAGTTCAGAAGCAGCTGTAAACACAGGAGCCTCAGGGTGGAAGGCCAGAGTGCAGTTTCTTAGCTAACGTGAGTCAGACTCAGTCTGTAGTGGTGACTGACGGAAAAGCAGGTTTTGTGGAGCTGCCTGGTTCTCAGCCATGTTCTCGCTCCCTCCCTGGCCTCCTGACCACACTCATGCAAGCACATGCTCCACATCAGGGAGCTCCCCTGACTGAAGTCTAACATATTTTTCGGGTTAGTTTCTGGTGCTCTAATGCCTGTTCATCTGGCTGGCTGTGAAGCAGCTCTGCTGTAGGGAAGGGTGCAAGGGAAGTGGTGGGAAAGCTTTTCCAGAAACACAGATTCCCACTTGCTTTAGCAGAGCATGAAACCACACGGGCAATGGTCCTGTGCCGTGGTGCCCTGAGCCACCCCTGCCACAGCTCTGCCCTTCCTCCTGTCCTTTCCATGTCCTCCTGCCCCTTCTCCAGCCTTTCTTTGCTAATATATGCTAACTCCTCAGCAACCTCAGCCTTCTTCTGACACTTACCCAGCCAGCTTTTTCTCACTAACCCTGCATGCTTATTTTCATTTCTTTGCTTGGGAAGTTTTCTGCCATTTTAGTGGGTGAAATTGGTTTTCCAGGTAGCAGGAGCTCAAGGTACCTGACAGAAGCATGGAGGCAGGGGCAGGCAAGGAGTTCGTAAGACTCTTTTGGCAGTTGTGAGATGCTGCTTTGGCTTGGCAGAGCCAAAGTCAGATGCTCTTGTTTGTTCTCACTCTACAATTTAATTATTTGCCTTCTTTCCTGGACTTTACTGATAAAAATGGAGTTTTTTAAAAGGGTATGTGAAGTGTGCTTGTAAATGTAATCACTTTTTTTTTTTTCCCAGCCACTGAACCAATCCATTTAACAGCTCACTAGCCCAAGAGGAACGCTATTATATGGCTGGAGTGTGGATAAATAGTGAGTTGATAGCAGGGTTGAGATGCAAATCTACAGATAACATTTGACTTCAGGGGAGCCAGTTGCGGGGGAGAGGCTTTCAGAAGCCCGAACACCCAGCTGTACAGTACCTCAGGAGGAGCGGAGAGAAGAGCCAGCAGTGCTGGCTGACAGGCAGCCCCTTCCCATCCCTGTCGTCATGTTTAAATGCAAACAAATGCCAAGAACAGAAAACAAAGAATTATTAAAATATATACATTCCTGCCGTTCCCTGCATGTGATTAATCCTCTTCTCCTCTACCAGAGAATATATTAGTGAGAGTGGGCTTATAATACAGAGGCATCTGGCTGAGACTAGAAAGAGCAGCATGCTTATGCATTATTAATGCTTTGGAAAAAACAGACTTCTGTGGCCTGACTGTGTATATTGGATCAGTATGGAATGGCCTTTGTAGGATAGTTAGCACTGATAACTGGCCCATTTTGCTTATCTTTTGCAATAGAATAATCTCCAGGATAAGGCATGTTTATTTTGTCAAACAGTGAAAGATGTTATGTTTTGAAATAGCTTTTAATGAGCAGTTAGTGCCCAACGCTACTTTGTTCTTAAAAGAGAGAATGTCATCTGGGAAGCAGCGCAGGGCAAGCATAATAGGGAAAATGCAAATCTCCACCTTAGCAAATCTGTAATCATAAACTGGGTTTTTAGGGATCCTTGGTTATCCGGGAACAACAGTGGTGCCACATCTTGCCAGTGAAATAGGAAACATTTGAGGGGAACACAGAATTATATTGGGAATTCCTAAGGTATAACTTTGGCAGAGAGGAGGTGCATTTCTTTAGCTGTTTTATGTCTTGATAAATATAATAAGACATAAGAAGGCTAAAAACCCAAAGCCAGCGCAGTAGGGCAGGGGCCATGGGGGCTGCCTAGGTATGAGACATAATAATCAGGTTTATCTTCCAGCTTTGTCTCCCATCAATTTATGCATTGGAAGATGGTTAAATCAGCAAGAAACTGGAGGAGTCCCTAATCTTGGGAAGACAGAGCTACATTCATTCATGCGCTGCTCCTTTTCAAAAGATGAAGTGACTCTGTGAGTATCTAGCTCGTAAATCAGGAGGGCGAGGAGACAGCCCGGCTCCCCTCTCCCTAGCCTCTGACATGAAGACCTTGGATCAGCAGAAGGATAGAGTCACATTTCCAGCAGCACACAAAGCACACCAGCTGTATCTCTTAGCTTACACAGCTGAGTAGTGGCACCAGGCTCGTTGAGTAGGATTCATTTCACATGTCTGTGTCTGAAGTGGTCACCCTGGGCTGCTTCTATAATCAATAGGTGCTCTGAGGATGTAATTCATCCCGTGCAGGAGTAGATATCTAACAGAGATTAAGTGCATTACCCCAGAAAGGGCCTGTTTCTCTCTTGATTACAAAGACAGCAGAGACTGCCGCCTCTCGTTGTAGAAGACCTCAGCCCTGTGGCAGAGGTGTCTGGGCACAGCATCCCGTATGCCAGCAGCTGGGCACTGCTGCAGCATGGGACCACAGAGAAGCTCCATAGCAGAGGTGGCAGCGCCCGGGGGCACAGCATGGTGGCACCCGAGCAAATGCCTCTCACCAAGCAGGCTCGTGGGAGCACCATGGTGGGATGCTGGGGAGCTGGGGTGCACGTGGTGCCTTGGGGAAGGGTGTTTCTTCAGGAAACCTGCAGTCTGGGGGCACAGGTAGTCAACACATATCTGAGGTATCTTGAAATCCCAGCTGAAACTAAAGCTTTGCTGAAGCAATAGCAGAACATGCATGAAGTAGGATTTTGTGACTAGTTTGCAGCAAGATGCACCCTTCCAGTGCAAATTGCTACCTGGCCATCTAAAGAAACAGCCTCCTTTGGAGGTGACAAATGCACGGGCACTGATCTGCCATGCCTAGCCCCAGCAGGTCAAGGTGGTGCGGAGCTGCTGTGCTCATCCAAGGGATGTGCAGGCATGCAGTGATTCCAGCCAGTCTGGGCATGGGCTGCGGTGGCTGTGCAGACACTAACTCACTCCCAGAACTGTATGGGGTAGCTGTGCCACACTCCATGGTGGTGCTAAAAAACAGCCAAATCTGTATCTTTTGGAAAGACAGGTCTTTCTGGAAAGCCATGAAACAACAGTAAAACAAGTTACTCAGAAGCCTGACACTTTTCAAGCTCCTGGGCATGGTGCAGCTTGACGGTGGTTTCCAGGCACAGCCAAGCAGTCACATCCACTGCACTGAGCCCCGGGACGGGGGAGAGGCTCGGGGAAGGCACAAGACCCAGCCGCAACTGCGGGAAGAATTGAGGCAAAAACTCACAGCACGAGATTCACACCCAGCGTGTGAGACTTGACGGGTCTATCACTTCACAGAGCCAGGCTCCATCCCCCGGCGGATATAGATGACAAAAGGATAGACGCTGCCAGACTGTTTGGCCTTGCTGTCGCTGCAATGGCAATGACACTCGGCTCAAAAGCCGGCAACTCTGGAAGAGGAGTCCCAGTTCTTTATCCTGCCTGCGGAGCTGCGGCTCTCCCCCAAATACGTGAGACCATCTGGGTTTCTCAATGATATTTCCCATCCCAAGGGAAAGGAGAAGCTCCAGAAAATGCTGCTTTCACAATGCATTTGAAACAAGTTAGCACCTCTCTGGTTGGGAGAGTCTGAATATTCGGGCCACGTTTCTGGAGTGTTTGACACCCCCACCCCGGACCCCAACCTGGTCCTGCCTGCCTCCTTCCCCCCACTTCAGAGCCCCCTTTTTCTCAGAGAAGGGAAGGAAAGCAGTTTGCCTTGGCAAATAGCTTGCTATGAAAATGATGAATTCACGAGCACGTGGAGTTTGTGGTTGAAAAGAAACCGTCTGATCAGCAGAACTTTTCTCCCTCAGCCTGTAAGGGCAGATTCAGTCTCAAGGCCAAGCTGCCATGTGGTCATAAAATAGAAGCAGACCTTGTAAGAACTGATCTAACTTTCTTCAATTGTCTGTGCATCTTTAATCATGTTCACCACTTAAAAAGCAGCGGAGCTGGCAGCTGATAATTAGGCTGAGCCTGCAGCAGCATGGCCAGTGGCCAGATCACATGGCTCCTTTCATCTGCATATTTATGCATTTAAAGGGGAGGAAAACTTTCATAATGTTTTAATAACTAGGTTCTTCTGAATCCATAAATCCAGTCCTCTGGGCTTAGCCTACGCTCTCTTTCTGATCTTACATAAGTGGAAGAGGGTGGGGTGTTTTGTTTGTTCTCCCTATTCTTTTCCTGCGCATGAACATGCAAAGCCCATCCTCTCAAGTTCACAGTCCTTCGGAGGATGGGAGGGTCACGCAAGGTAAAACTGCACTTCTAAGGATGAAGGTATAACTTTGATTTTGTTCCTGGCATGGGAACAATTCCCCTTTCCCAAGATAGCTCATTTACAGACTGGCAGGACTGAAGCTCCTTTGCTAAACAATGGCTCCAAACAAAGAATTGCTGATACCGGTATTTAAAACAGAAGCTACAGCCCACATTGGCCGTTACGCTTCTTGGCAAATCACCATCAGATCCAGCCCTAGGGCGGCAATGCTTCAGACCATGGACCGAAAGGTATCAAAATGTGGGGAGCTGGTCCCAGTCTGGGCCTGTGGGTGCTGGAGCTCTGCCTCCATGCACGCTATCAGAGACGGTGACGGGTGGGCAGGGTCCCCCCATGCAGTGCCTCCAACCTCCTCCCATGGGCAGAGGCAGTGCTTGACCGCTGCCAGCCTGCTGCATGGCTCTGCAGTGGCCAC
>NW_009593234.1:10091-10304 GCF_000690535.1 Cariama cristata
CCACCACTGTATCCCCTGGTGGGGCATGTCAGGGCGATGCTGTGAGGGGCTGTGACAAGGGGGATGCCGTTTCCCTCTCCCCTGCCCACGGGTGGCAGCCTTGGTGACATCCTGCAGGGTGCTGCGCAGTGAGGCTTTGCAGACCGTCCTCTCCCTGGCAGCATCAGCCGGCAAGTGCACGTGGGCTTTTCCATTAGCGCTGAATGACAGCCT
>NW_009593234.1:10318-23643 GCF_000690535.1 Cariama cristata
CAGAAGGTGAGGATGAGAGACTAATCCTTATGCTCCTGTGTTATCTTAGTAAAATGGAGGAAACACTGTTAAAACAACACATCACTGATGTCTTTCAAAGATGAAGCACTTGGTTAAAATAAAATCAAAACTATTTAATGAGATGCAGTTCTTAAACACTATTACTCTTTTTTTAAAAGGAAAAGTTAGTTATTCTGTGCTGGAAGCAGCTTCTGCCTAAGATTCCCTGGGTGAAGCAAAGAATATTTTGCTGATTTACAAAGGCCTCGGTAGAGGATTTAATTATTGTTACCATGTAGCAAGCAAACAAATAAGCCAATTGCAATGATTAGGCAATTTCCAGAGAATGTCTTGAACTGGTCTTTAGCTGTGCCAGTAAAACTTTGGGGTCTGATGCTGCTCTAGAGTACAAATGAATTTAGGCTGGTGCAGCTGCTTTGTTGCAGAGGTAATGTTAATGATCATAGTCATGTAACACTAGCTTTGCTAGACAAAGTGAAATAGTCAAGCCCTGAAAAATGCAAACCATGGCATTAACTTCACTGGGAGGGGCCATGAATTGTTTCTTGTGTATTTAAAGAATCAGAAGAAACAAACAAACAAGGGAAAGATTAATTAGGAGTGGGAGTTCATGACTCTCTCTCCAAGCGAATGAGGAACAGCACTGGTCAAGACACAGCAGCAATGCTGAAATGTTTCTTGGCATTTTCCGTCTAAGGTCTGAGAGAATTTCCTTTACCCCAGTGTCCCCGAGATATTCATAAACAGCCTCTCTGGCTACCCAATGTGAAGATTAACTTGTGTCCCCAGGTTTCATTATCAAGCTTTTAATCTAAGCCTGAACTCTGATCTGTCATCTGAAGTAGTGAGGGAATTTGCGGCAGGGTTTTTCCCAGCAAAGAAAAACAATTCACTTGCTAAAGACGTTATGTGGGAGATATAACTTACAGATACAAGAATTTGGAGATTTGAGTGTTTATTTTGTAGCTTTGGGGGTCACTGATGTTTTACTTCATTTTGAAGCTGGATCTTACATTTCCAGTACTCTAAGTAGGGCAACAGATTTCAGCCAAAAAGTCCACAAGAGAATCCCATTGATTTTGATGGGGGTTGAGGATAAAAACTGATTATTTATCAGTATGTAACTTATTCATTATTATTATTTATCAAAATGTAACATAATGTAGGAATTTGCATTTTCTTAAGCCTTATCTAGACTTGGGTTTGGAAGGTGTGATGCACCATGTGAAAAACACAATGTAGTTAAGGCAATGTGGTTTTAATGCATGGCTTTAACCCTGGTTGTTTGCAGGAGGCTATTACTGCATTGTATTTAGCACTTGCTAATCTAAAAATCATCAATGGTAAATGAAAAGAGAGGTTACAAATCAAAGGCAGGCTGATCTTGTGGTTACACCTTTCAGATGTGGCCTCCTGCTACACACAGGACTATTTTGCCTCTGACAGTACAGAAATAAGGGTTCCCCAGCTGTACCACCGCCTATGTGTTGGCTGCGAGGGTAAGAGACTGTGGGGCCGTGCGTGAATGTTGAGGGCGTGAGTCTACAAGGGGTTAACGAGTAGGTGGGCTGGGACAGCACATGGGGAGTGGGGATGAGGAAATGACAGGAGGGAGAGACCTGAGCGTGGGTCAGTTATAGATTTGGGGATGGGGAAGGATAGTGTTTATGGTACTTGGGAGTGGGTGAGGATAGGGCAGTTGTGGCAGTGGGTGCAGTGCAGGGACATAACTTGCTACCCAGACAGGCCAAGCATATATTTCTTAAAAAGCCATCAGCATCTGCATCTCCTCCAAAGCTATGTCGAGAAGTCCCCCCCTACCAGCAATCCCAGCGCTTTTGCCATCTGGGCTGGCCAGCCAGGAGGGCAAAGGGTCCAAAGGCTCCAAAGCACAATCCCTTGCCTGGAGCTCTCACACAGAGCCAGCAGCTGAATTTCAAGCAGAGAAGGCTGGCAGCCGTTCCCTCCAGCTATCTCCCTTCCTTGGTGCACCCAGACCAGTTTGATGTCATCTGATACATTTTCCCATTAGCCAAGAACAATCATTCAGGGCAAATCCACCATCCTGGACTAAGTACATACTACAGAGGAGACAGAGGGGCTCATGGTTACCTCGCATATAAAATTCTCTTCTGTGAATTTTCCTTCACCACCACCATCTCCACACTGCCGTTGGTGGCACTTTGGTACACTGGGACAATCGAACCAAGGAGAAGGATTGCTGCAAATGCTATAATCAGGGGGGAAGATTCACTCTGGAGTCCTACCAAGCCATCATGGTGGGCTATGCTGGATACTGGAGTTACACTTCACTAATTCCTCAAACTGGATCCCAAACCAGCTCTTTCAACCCAGTAGGACCAAAATGCTCTGACTTCTAGCCATGAAGATCAGTGCTTGGTACATGAATTTATAGGAGACGTTACAGAAATTAATGTTAACCCAGATATGTGATTTGGGCCTATAGCTGCCTGTGATAAATTCCTGTTTTTTCTAAAAACTAACTTGAAAGTTCATCTATTTGAATGCTGCTTAGGGCATCACCAAAGTTTGCAGAATATGTCATGTAAGAATACAGGTATGACGTTCATTGTTATTTGAACCTTGTCTGAGGCACCATGATTCGCTTTTTCTTGGGCTCTGTCACCTTTACTCTGCGCCTGAATCCGTCTTGAACTCACCAGTCATGTAAACATGAGTCACGCAGCATCTGTTGCTATTTATTAAACTGTGGTTTATATCTTTGGAGTACATGGTATTATCCTTCATGGATGTGGCTTTATCTCTGTTATTACAATATGGAATTAATTAAGAATATTAAAGTTTGTATTCAAAAAAATTATATTCCTAACTTTTATCTATGGAGGCAACATTTTCATATCCATTCTCTCCTAATGGCAGCATCCTTTGGGAAGATGTGATAGACACATTTAGGTAAATATTATTCCTCCAGCACACATGGTTTCCATTGCAGTTGATCCCCTGCTGTTTCCTTCCAAGCACTTTCCTCTGTTACATATTCCACAATGGTGGCTGAAATACTGATCAGCGATAGCAGAGACAATTTGACTCCAGCAACTGGGAGTTTTAAGGGCAGCAAATGTTTATATCTGAGTTTTGTATGTACCATAGTTACTGAAGTACACTTTTTAGGTATGCACTGAAATTTTCACTGGCATTGGAAGTCTAAAGTTGCTTGAGGCAGTTATAATTTAATAAAGGGATAGAATGAACAAAGACAGTCTGACTGAGTGAGATGGGACATAAAGATAGTGCACTACAAAACAGCCACATGGGCCCAAAAGCTGTGGAGAAGATGTTTGCTCCTGCAGCCTCCCCTCCAGGTGGAACAGCCTGGGTGCTCCCCACAGACCTGTTGCAGAAGCTGCACCGGAGCCGCTCGCAAGCTGCCTGAGCTTAGGGGTCACAAGCTGCTCACTGCAGGCTAGCAGAGAATTAATTCGACATGCTTTTAAACTGGCACGGCCATTGGAAAAAGGCTTCTTAGCAGGTGGTAACAGTGAGAAACTGGGAAAAAGCAGGGTGGGAACCGCTTTTTGCAATGACTGTGTTTCCTCAAATGCACGTCAAACGATAGCTCTAGATGCTGCGAGGTAATAAAACATTTTTCCTCGCCCAGCAATCGCTGGGCACCATTGGGCCATGGGGGGATGTCACCCCAAATCAGACTGAAGCCAGCATGCCCACCAGGTGTGAGGTGCCGTGCGGAGCTGCACAGCGGTACAAGGAGAATCGGTGCACAGACTTTTACCAGCATATTTGCGGCATCTTTTACATCTCTAGCATGTGAACAGAATTGGACATAAATGTATGCCTGTGCCCTAGGTATTTGTCTGTGCTAGCGTGATGAATGTGCTCATGGGGGTCCAGGCTCTAAGAATGCACCTACTCATTTGCAGGGGGTGGTCTAAATGTCGTACAAAAGCCACTTGCTGTGGCAACAGCAGATTGAGCATTGGGATTCTTTGAAGCCTGGCTTCCCTTTTTATTTATTTATATTGTTATTATCATCATTATTTAAGAACCATGTGCTCAAAACTTTCAAGGCAGGATGACATGGTCTCTGCTCCCAGGCTCTAACTGCAGGTTTGATACTGGAACCTACATTTATACAAGCAACACTGCCATACCCTGCACCATCTGCCAAGGGGCTGGACCTGACTGCCTGGCAGGCGATCATACAATGAAAACTTGATGGAAAAATCTGCAACATGAAAGGAGCACCACATGACTAAAATACACAACGTTTTTTTTACCAGGAGAGATTTTTAAGATGGGAAGATCTTTCTTTCTGACACAAACTGGAATCACTTCAACTTTTGCATTCTCTCTCTGTTTCTTCCTCTCTGAAATGACCCCAGGCTGGCCCTTGCCCTTGCTTTGGCAATGTACTTCTGATTTGTATCTCAGGAGGCTGAGAGATATGGAATAAACTCTCATTACCTCTTGCTAATGTAAAGCACCACACAGCAGATGCTTGAAGCCCTGCTCAGTAGGGTTGATGTAAAACAATAGTGGACCCCTGGCAGGACCTTTCCTTCAACTTCCACAGGACCCACTGTAATGGAGAGAGTGGTCTGTGGCTGCCCATTTAAAAAGCCTTGCCTTCACAAAGCCTGCAGCAGCAATGTGGCCATCACTAAGAAGAGCCGCCTTGTTGTGCTAACTAGGAATTCTCATTAATTGATATCACTATCAGAGTCCCCGAGCCTCAGTGTAAGCAGCAGGGGGTTATAGTGCATGAGAAAGCCCCCATGCAATGGCATTGCTGTGGGTTAATAGAGTACTAATGAGCTGAAAGGTGAGATCCTGCACTGGGAAACACAGGACCAGATCATGAAAAACAGAGCACAAGCCCAGGCAAGAGCTCAGACATCTTTAATCAGGGGGGGTACCCCAGCTGCTACCGGGGCCCACATGGAAATAGCCACACCATCGTAGGCTACAAGGAGTCAATGGCAACGTCCAGAGAGCTGTCATTTCCACCCAGCAGCATGGGCTAAGTGGAAAACTCAATGTGGCATCGCACAGAGGCTGCAGCGTGGCTCTCCTGCAAAAGGCCAGGGACCTTCCCTTGCGAGCCATGAGATTTTTCAGAGGCCACATCTACAACTTTAGTGAAGAGCAGATGCAGGAGGCTCTTGGGATCAGACTTTCTCATCTACACTTGTGAGCCTGAAAGCACAGCCACAGAGCATCCTCCAAGACGTAAGTGTCCAAGGGGCTCGGGCACATTCATACACTGCTTAGAGCACTCACAGGTTGTCCTCCGGAGTGGGCAATGATGGTAGGTGAGCTGAAGGTAGGAAACACTTGCATTCGTTCATTTGGTTGCAGTAAAGACTTAGACAATTAAAGAGAAAAACTTTTCACAGCATGCTTAGAATAAACATAGTCATTCTTTATCATACAGAGTCATGCATTACACATAAATAATTTTAATGTCTCGCTCTTTCACAGAAAGTAACACAGAAAAACCTTCAAGGTTGATACATGGGAGCTGGTATTATGAATCGCATGGAGTCAAACCCAAATCCTGCATCCAAACATGCAGACATTTGGTTCCAGAGTTGACCTCTACACCACCTCTCTCCCTTGCCCTGGAAGGAACTGAATCAGGACCCTCCTTGGAAGACCACCCCCATCATCAACCTCTGGTTAAGGATCCCAATCCTGCAACCTTGGTCCCATCGCTGAAATCCAGTCCTTTACATTTGCGGTGGTATGAAATCCTGGTGGGCAGCTGCAGAACAAGCTGTTGCCTTCTCCAAGGTGCATTATCCATAGGTTTTCAGAGGTGACTGAACTAACTAAGCCTACCCAAGCTGGATCCCTTGCAGCTATTTCTATTTCTTGGCTGACAAGCTGGTTACCGAAGCAGCAAGGCTAGGCATTGCACAGTCTAGTGACATTTGACTAAAACTGGGACTGTTTAGGCAGAACAGCACTGTGGGAACAGATAAAGAAGCTAGCGGGGCTGCAGTGAGAAATCCGAGCTTTGATCAAAGAGACAGCAGCATTTGACTCTATCTGAGCTGGCAGTGAGATCCCATCCCAAAGCAAAATAAAATATGTCATTCTTCTCAGCAGATGAAATTCTCCCCAGTGGTTTGTTCCTCCCAGGATCATTTTATGTGATCTCATTGTCTTTAAAGTCTTTCCCCTGAGGAAGCTGATCGTTTAATATAGACTACAGCATTAGCATCCGGTATTAAATCAGTCAGGCTACTCTGAAACAAGGCGAGTGGGCGTCCTGGAAAGGAAATTAAAATGCAAGTTTAATAGAGGAGATTGGTTCACCTTGACCCATGCTATTTATTGCAAAAGACACAGGAATACACTGCTTGCTGAACGGATGGTCACTCCATGCTGCCATAGATGTGTTTTACACTCCCAGTAAACTCCAGATGCTCACCGAGTGTGCACAGGGAATGCACAATCGGGCCCCGAGAGGCTTTTACATCTTGCTTTGCTTTACCAAGCTGCCCTAAGAGGGACTAGCATGTTCCCACAGCTCTCGTTAATCCAACTGACAAAGTTAGGCACTCAGCATTTCAGCCACACGCTTTTGGCATCTTTGGCTGCAAAGATGAGCTGTAAAAATGTGAGGAAGAAAAATGTCAGGAAGGGAAATGTTAACAGATCACAGGCACAGTGCGGGATGGCAGGGATCAGCATCCGAGCCAGGCGCTGCAGAAAGGGTCTTCTGTCCCATGTGCAGCTTCTTCTGTATCCCCACCACTGTTTTAAGCAGGGTTCTTCCCAGCCAGGCACTGAATACAGCAACTAACAGCTGCCCCGTGGGGAAGCCAGATGTGATGTGTTAGGCACAACTCACACAATCCATTGTGGCCGTGAAACCGGCTCAAAGACATTTATGTTGCATCAGTGCAAGCACTCTTATGTCACTAGTTAGCCACATGCCAGTTGCAGATGAACCCACAGAAAAGCTGTGGGGTTAGTAGTTTTGGGAGTTTTTTTTTAAATGTCATGTGAGCCAACAAGACACGATTCTTCAGCACCATCGTGACTGAAAACACTCATTTACTTCATTTAGTGTTTCACTTTATAAGTAATTTAGCATATGACAGAAATATCAGCTAAACGAGGTAATTTATAGTAATGCTGAAAACATGCTAACTGTAAGAGACTATAATCAGAGCTAATTACAGGGACATTTTGGAAATCCATTGGTTTGGGGCTTTAGTTATGATAAAGGGGATAACAAATTCTAAGCTATGATTCTTTTAATTATAACAATAGCAACCATCTTCTTTTACATAGCTTCTTTCATCTCTAAAAACCCCACAGCTTTTTGCAAACTATACACACCACAGGAATTACTTAGCGTAACACCAAAGTGAAGCCATCTCTGCATGAAATAAGTAACTGTTTAACAATACCTAGCAGTCCTGTGCAAAATTTGTAAAGGAAAGAAGGTGCAGAAGGAGAATATAATTTCTCTTATGTCTCCTTACAAATACTCAGGGGATCCTTGGATGCCCACCCCAGCAGCCATCTCATCTTGAGAATAAGAAGGCAGCTTTTATATGCGCCCGCAGACTCAAGGCACTACGGAGGAGGGCAGCAGCATCATCCCCACTCGTGACTGCGGAAGCAGGGGCACCACAGGGCAATATCCCGTCACACCTGCCCAAGCTCACCTGTCCAGGTCCTCCGCTGGGTGACGATAAAACTTTGACACTGTGATTGGGAGTTACAAATCACGGCAGCTTCCTCGGCGCTGTGAACGGAGAGCAGGCATGCCAGGTGGCTGTAGGAGGGCCAGCACTTGTAGTCTTCTCCTTCCACTGTTCGGAAGCCCTTTACGGAGATGTAGTCTGGGAACAGAAAGAGGGGGTTTAGGGAAACTCTTTAAGTGCACTTTCAGAGACGAGTTACACTATACATTTAGTATGTTGCACTTCAGTGAGACTCTTAAAGGAAATGTGATAGTGATAGATTGAACTGACCTGCTTAGATGGAGGCAGTGGAGGTGCAAAGTTAAAAGAAACCCAAATCCTGACTTTCGGTTCTGCTATGGAGCACAGGACAGCAATTCCCCCATTGATATAAGAGAGGGGGCAGAGCTCTCAAGGGTGAAGGGACAGGGGAGCGACCACAGGCGTGGGTGAGGGGGGGAAGCTGCTGTGTGGACCCACAGACCCTCCGCTTCTTCTCCAGACAAGCCAACCTCACAACATCCTCTCCTACACCTCAGCCCCAGCAATAAGAACCAGCTCACCACAGATCCATCACCGAGCTACGTGGAGCACGTGCTGACCCACCCACAGGGACAGGAGATTTAGGAACCCCAGTGGGGGAAAGGGAGGCCAGATCCTACTCCAGTGGGATACAAAAGATCTGACAAGCCTGAGCGGGTGATGTACAGGCTATTGTTCATTGACTGCTAAGAGTCTTCCCCCATCTTCCCGCACCTCTAGGATGGTGATCGTTTTGGCACATTGCTGCTGGGCCAGTTGCGAAGCCAACAGGTAGGTGTTGGAAAATACTAGTAATTCCTGTTAAAGCTGCTGGTCCTTCAGTGCAAATGACCAGATATCTTTCTTCATAACGGTGCAAATTCCAGTTCTTTCACACATAAAGAGATTTCCTTCCACAAGCCACCATGACCACCCCACCATCTCAAGTGAACACTCAGGAAAATGTAAGCCACAGTAACCACTGGACTTTCAAAGCCTTCCTTTTGATTAGCCTCATCTCTACCACCAAATGGGTCCTTTTCAGAGGAGTGCACCTCACAAAGGCTCATTTATCCATCCACAGGTCCAATAGGATGGTTTTCAGAAAAAAAAATGTAGAGGGCACTAAGGCCCCAGCTACTCTGCCACACTCATCTCGGTGTTGTCACCTCCTCACTGTACATTCCCGTAATAACCTGTGCTCGGCAGTCAGAAGCCACCAAGTGAAACGGGAAGTTTCAGTATCAGCCCAGAAAACTGACCTATTGGTCTAAAGAATAAGATGAACCCAAAGAGAGACAGGAGACACTCAGTTTGCTTCTCTGGTCTGGTTGCTGAAGCTATCCCAAATATATTCACTTGAAACACTGACGCACATTATGAGAAGAGTATTCAGAAGCAGTGCAGACATATGTCCACGTGTAGGCCAGATTGTCTGCACTGCATTTACTTTGCAAAGCAATGCAATCATGCATAGCTCCCATGAAAAAATAACAAAAGGCTGCTCAAAAAAGAGAGACTTTTGGTGCTTCTTCTAGTGACTATACAGTGTCTGAATGTAGAGGAGATCAGAATTTGACCAGTGACCAAGTTCCTTACTCCCTCAGTAGTTATGTTACTTAAAGCATTCGAAATCATCTACCTTTTAAAAGAAGTGGTCTTTCCTGCAGATAGAGCCCAGACTTGTACAGGTGTAAAACCTTTTCAAAAGCTTTCAGCGTTTCATTTATTCCGTATCGTAATTCACCTACATTTGAAGATGAGAAAGATCCATGAGAAACCATTTAGAGATTTCTATTAAAGAAGTTTATGAATATTAGCTGGTACCTGTTGCATTCAGAATATCGCTCAAAAAGGGCTGCAAAGCCGGTGGTGCAGAGTGTGGCAAAAGATAGGTGAAAAAATACCTGCAAAAAATCCCACAGACTGATTAGAATGCAGTGGCTTAATTTCCCTGGTGATTAAGCTGTCTACATTTTCCTGTGACTCAATTATCCATATGCAACTAGTAAGTCTGCTTTGGTTATTAAGTTGTGTTTGAGCACTTCATTGGTATTTAACAGACTGTTCTGTGCGTTGGGCTGAAAACTTGGTCCTTGCAGTACAGCATGCTGCCAAGCACCGCGTGAAATCTACCTTGCAAAGGCTCATGCAGTGGAGCTTTTCCTCATTCCCTGGGGCCATTTTTGTACACTAAGAAATGCATTTCCCACCAAAAAAAGACCTGTATAAAAGAAGACTCATGTAAGACTTTTCCCTTGACCTGAAAAGTTTTGGCATTCTTATTGGCCCTGGAAAGGCAGGGCAACTCATTCCCTGAACCTTCCAGAAAACTGTTCTACAAAAGACAAGTTCATTACTGCAAGGCTGCAATAATCTAGGCAGGGATTTGCCCTTTAACACTGAATCCTGCAAATTCAGGCTCCCTTACTAAGTCCTTCTATGTAAATATCCAGCTGCCAAGGCTTCCCCCTGGTACTTGACCTGTCAAGCATCTATGGTGAGTGGAAGTCCTCGCAATTTCAGCTGGTGGCCTGCACGAAGTGCTGCAGCAGTCAGTGTCCCTTGCCTGTTACCTGTTTCGTTGCTTTTCCATAGGTGCCCATAGTCTCCATAGGGAGACTCAGAATTCAAGGGAAGAGTTAGCCAGCCTGTTCCCAACAATGGGGACTCAAAGCTGGTGGGCTTTGGCAGGTGGCCTGTGCTGCCACTGCTTTCAGCAACCACAGCCTGTGGATGTCAAGCACCAGGGCTTGTTTGGCAAGCAATAAATTCACAGGTGCAACCTTTGGGGTAAGTTGGGGAAAGGCAGCAGCAGAAGAAAAATGCCTTCATTCTCACCAGACAACAACTACACTATTTTCCTGCCTTCTAAGAGAAATAAACTTGCTTCAAAGCCATGCTTAACTATCCTTTGACAGAGGTGAGGGGAAATCACTGTGTGGAAGAAACACAGGATACTAGAGGCTACATGGCAGTGTGTGAGCTCAACTACCTCAGATTTTCCACCCATCTCGCTGGACATACCGATAAGCATTAAAAAGATTCTTCTTTTCATTTATTCCTTCACATTTCCCAACCGCAGAGCATTTGAGAGGGAAACTTTTTGTAGGGAAGTCGAGTGTGCAGTCATTATCTTCCTTGCATGACAGTTCCTCAGTGCTGGCATCATCCATGTCTGTCACTTTTAGGTTTCCATCCACCATAACAAACTGCCTCGGCTGGAAATCCAAGAGGACTATTGAACCCAGGGGGGAATGTGCCAAGTAAAACAGCAGTTTCACAAGACTCAGGCAAATCTGAGAAAGAGAAGATGAATATGCATGGGAAATACAGATGAAAAACAGCTATTAAATTGGAAGTAGAACAAAGGGAAGGGCATTTAATGAAATTAAAGGCCAAAAAAAAAGCATATAGTACTTAAAAGGTAATTATATGTATGCTACAAAATTTATTATCAACATTGCCACAGGATTTGACTGGTAAGTAGTTTAGCAACATTTTTTAAAAACGTGCGCATACGAAAAGAGACATTTGCAGTTAGAGGAACTAGAGGAGAAAGCTGTGAGGAAAACAATAGCAGCCTTCATGTTTCAGGAGCTATATTGATTTGCTAGCTGAAATCAGAAGGCTTTTTTCCCACTCTGGCATAGAATTAATACATTCCCCTCCCCATGCTGCTCCATACAGACTGAGGCTCCATGGTCATTAACACCAGATTCACGCCTTGCCGCATCACTCAGCAGTATGAATTTGGGCACACAATCATGGTTCTGAAGAATTAGACAAAGCATGTAATGTATTTATTGCCAGCTTTTTTGCTTTTATGTCAACTTTCTGGCAGCAGGGAAAGGTCAGACAATACCTGATCCAGCAGAAAGCTCGGTAAACGATTTTTGAACAAACTAGAGCTAGAAGAGCACTTTTATACTGCGCTAGCACTTTGTTCAAGTAGCTTTTTGCAGCAGTTTTCATTCAGTGTCGGGAGCCCTGGCATCAGACAAAC
The DNA here is from genome assembly GCF_000690535.1 of Cariama cristata. Lineage (NCBI taxonomy): Eukaryota > Metazoa > Chordata > Aves > Cariamiformes > Cariamidae > Cariama > Cariama cristata. The sequence goes on from NW_009593234.1 coordinate 22,070, forward strand.
TGTATCGTCAGCGAGGTGTGCCAGGCAGACCCACGCCACCCCTTGCTGCCTCCGATAGCGATCTGTGCAGGCGAGAGGGTTTGTTCACTTGGAACAGCTCGCAGAATCGCTGGTATCTGATGTGGCTCATCAGAGGGGAATCCCAACCATTTAGATGCCCTAATTAGAAAGCAGGACTAGACAGTACCAGTGTAAATTCTGAATTAGTTCATCAGTCAAAAGATTATTAAAACCCTAATGCCATCGTAACCAAATTAGTTCATCAGTCAAAAGATTATTAAAACCCTAATGCCATCGTAACCAGACCTTACCACCAGCTAACCCAGCATCATACGTTTCTAGCTCTACAGGAGACTTTGGCACATTTGAGAAGATGAGGTGCTGGGAAAGCTATGTAGAAGCCAGTATGAAATAGTTTGTAAGCAGAAGTGGAACTCCACAGGCCAAGAGAAATTACTCTGGAAGCTCTGACGCTATTTTAACTTGATTAGTGAAGCAATCCTAAGAATCCCAGCTTCACGTCCCGCAGCTGAGTGAGCACAGTTGCCACACTCCCCCGTTGGCTTGGATGGCAAGGCTCCTCTTCAACATTAAGGACCACATGCAGGCAGGGATTTTATTTTGGGACTTTTGTTGTGGTTTTATTTTGCCCAAAGCATTTCTTATTGACATTAAGGTACCCATGCTTCTACTTGATTCTCTTTTTCCTCCCAGGAACCAAACAAGTAGTAGTGAATCCCCAGCTGAGACCTTAGGGCAAACTGTAATACAAGCTATAACCAAAGTAAGTGCCATGTCACAAGTCATTTATGTTCCTGGGGAGCTTAAGAGTTGTGGGATGCTTAGGAGACAAGGCGGATCTCACTAACAGGGATGCAATCCTAGCACCTACTGCAGGAGGAAAGCAATTTAGCAGTGTTTGTACTACGGTAATACCTAAAGGGCTAAGATTAGAAACATCATACAAACACACGGTGAGAGACAGGCTGCTCAGCTTGCTGCCTAAAACAGATAATACACAGAAAACAACAGACTCGTGGTGCAGCGAAGTGGCTTTCCCAGCCTGCTGAGGGGCCTCACTACGAAAGCCCCTCTGTGGCGTGGAGCAATATAGAGGCAAAACTAGCAATCTAGTGTAATGCCAGGTATTAAACACCCCCCCAGCCCTGAACAAGATTTTGTGGCTGTTTCCTCCCAGACGCAGCTCTTTTAACATCGCTCTAGAGAGAAGGAATATAACTGTGAGATGCCAGGCTAGGGGTATTTTAATGTGATTTAAAAGGAGTGAAAGCAACAGGATTTAAGGACAATTTACGGGAGCAAACAGAGTGTCAGCATGACAATCTCGTTTGTCCCAGCAGTCACCATGGGCTCTTCGCATTTACCCAGTTTGCGGTCTAAAAGCGACGGATAAAACCCCCTTTGTTTTGTTTTCTTACTTTAAATCTCTCCTCCCAGGGGGTCTGCAGAAGCTGGATCATCTCCAGGGGGGATCCCAGCTCCAGCATAGCTGTGACCCGCATGTCAGCATCTCCGCTATTATCATAGCATTGACCGTGCAGCTGCCGGGAGGG
>NW_009593235.1:0-12284 GCF_000690535.1 Cariama cristata
ACAGGGACAGGGCTTGGCCGGGGAGTGAGGTGGCCTGGGCTGGGGCTAGGAGGAGGTGGGAGGGACACATCGGGTCCTCCCGAAGGGTGTCTGGCTGCGTTGAGGGGAGCTGAGGTCAAGGCCCCTTTGAGCTACATCTGGTGGGTGCAGGATGGGAGCAAAGTTGCTCTGGGGAACTGCTGACCATCGAAACAGCTCCACCCTCTCTTCGGGGTAAATCCTGGGGGGCTCTGAGCCTCTGATGCTCTGTGCCAGAGGTGGTTGTCACTGCTGGCTCTATGCAGCAAAGATGGGTTTGCTTTTGGTGTGTGCTGGCTCATCCCAAGAATCAAAAAACTCCTACAAGGCTCCCGTGCTTCTCGGGGTACGGAGGGAGCACTTTCGAGCCTTGTGCTCACAGACCCTCTTTGATCTGAGGGTCTCAAAGCACTTGGCAGAGGGTGGGTAAATATTGTTGTCACAGCTTTCTTCCTGGAGAGACTGAGACCAGGGCGGTCAAGGGAAAAATAACTCAAAGTCAGGAAGAGGTCGCTGGAGTCAAGACAGGATTGTTCCCACAGAATAATCCTTTGTGTGCTTTTACCATTACGGCAGGACTTGCTCTAAAAAGGCGTTTGCTGCCGTGCTTAGAGAAAGGGCAGCAGTTGAGCCTGCCTGCTGCGAGGGACCTGGAGCTTTGCTCTGTGTTTTTGGGTCCCAGTAGCCCCGGGGAGGGAGTTGAAGCCACCCTCGGAGCTGAGGATCTGTGCAGACAAACAGACAGAGCGTCTGTCCTGGCGAGGGCTGGGACACGTTGACAGGATGGGAAGGAGGAGAAAACCCCACGAGGTCGGCTGACTTTACTGTGGCTTCCTGCCCTTCGCTCTGCTACCATAGATGGTCACGTCTGCCACAGCGGGGCCCATCCACCGCCGAGCTCCCAAGCGGAGATCCGGGCTCCGTCTGTGGGATCCCAACAGGCGGGAGCAAGGCCAAGCCTGGGATTGGCCAAGAGCTGGGAGCAGGATCAGTGGGAGCGTGGCTCTGCTGACATCTAGTGAGGTTGTCTCCTCCGGCTTCACTCCCTGTGAGCTGGGGAAGTTGAAAACCCTTTGGGGGTTTGATTTTTCTGAGCAGCCAGTGGATAGGAGTTGTGTGTCTTCTTGGTGAAGACGCAGCTCACCGCTATCCCCCCTCCGCTCCGTGCAGCCCCCCGGTTCCCAAGCTGCTGCCCTGGCAAAGCACACAGACCCAAGCAGGACCCAAACCAGTGCCCTCGCATTGTCCTTCCCAGTTAGGCTGAAGCCTGTAGAGGAGACAAGCAGCACCCTGCAGTCACTGATGCTGTTTGCCTGGTTTTCTTGCCTCATTTTCCACCCTGCCAACACCTGCTCTGCCTCTTGCAGCTGTCTGCATCCTGATCAGACACCTTAGGATCAATTGACAGGGTGCAAAATAAAAGACAAGATACAACCACCTCTTTTCTGTGCAGCCAGTAACTTCTATTTTATAGCATCCTGTAACGGTCGCGGTGGTGAAGCACCAGCCAGGTCCTGCCTCACCGGTGCAGGGGCAGTGGCAATCCGGGTGGGCAGCACAGGCAGGAGCTGACCTCCCGAGCCGCATCCGTGAGGAGGAAGCGAGACTGGGGAGAGGAACTGGAAATAACCAGAGAACAGGGAGAGGAAAAGCGTTGCTCACTGGGGATATCGCAACCCAGCCGCAGGCCGGTGTGTTTGCTTCTGGGGTGGGTCCGTTTTGGCTGAACGTGGTTCCTGAAGGAACAAAGATCAAGTTCCTGGTAAGGCTGGGTCATGGAAGAGCTGTCTGTTTACAGGAAGACTATAAACCAGGTCAGTGCTCTGTGGGGGATCCTGGTGCCTGTAAACCACGCCAGCCTGTGGCCGTCACTGTCCTGTCTCCAGGGAAAAGCTCACAGCTTCCCCTTGCTGCTGCCAAGTGGTTGGTGCCTCATCCCCCTTTCCTCCAAGCACCAAGGGAGCATTTGCTTCTTTTTTTTTAACCGTGAAATGGCTAAAATGCCTTTGCGTCCCTTAGACATCACCCTTTGGCTTGTTGCAGCCGCAGGAGAGCACTTGGCCCTGCTCTGTTGTGGTGCGAGGAGGGCACTCGCTGAGCTGCAGGCCAGGTCCTCGTGGTGCTCAGCAGCCTCCGACTCCTCCACGGGAGCAAACACAGTCCTGGCAGGGGCTAAGGCAGTCCTGTGCTTTCAGTGCTCCCTGAGCCATCTCTGGTTAAGGCTAAGCCTGAGCGCCAGCCTGCACCCAGCATTCCGTTTCCCAGCAAAGCAATTTAAATCTTCTCCATTTCTCAGAAAATGGATTTATTTTTTTTTTGGTAGCAGGAAACCATCTCGCTGTCCCATCAGTTTCTATGCACGTACCGCAGCGTCTTGGCCGCTTACATCCTTGGAAACAGCGGTTTTGCAAAACATTAACTAAAGCCCACCCAAACAGGTTGGTAGCCTTTAGTCTCTATTTGCAGATAAAGTGAGTGACCTCGGCCAGGTGGCACAGACAAGGTGACCCTGGGGACAGCCCTACCCTGCAGTGCTCCATCCTGCACAGCTGGCCCTGGGTTAACTCTGCCTTCCCCAGCTGGGGACAGAGCCCAGCCCGCCTGGGGATCTGTGTGCCAGGGAGGTGGACTGGCTCGCCATGACCCACTGGCCAGCGCCTCTGTCCCAAGCACAGCCCTGCTCCAGCAATCCTGCTTCTCCCCAGAGCTTCCCAGGCTGAGCTCATTTCCAGCTGGATCTGTTCCCTGATCCAGCCCCCCCAGAGACCGTACCTGCCCAGCGGGGTGGCTGCGCTGTCGGACACCCCTTTCCGTGGGAACCTGTGCTTGGCTTAGCTTAAAGTGTCCGTGAAACCAGCCCTGGGTGATTTCTGCTGCAGCGTGGGGCGTGTGGGTTCTTCCAGCCCAGGGGCCGAGGGAAAACCATCCCCAGCGGCAGCTGTTTGAATGTTTCATAAATCTCTCCTACTGCGAGATAAACCCGAGGCTTTTTGCCCTTTCCCTGTGGATAAGGAAGGGGATTATTCCTCACCTTCTGCAAGCAGGGACTCTTCACACTTCCACTTATCCCCCGTAGGGTAAATAGACACAGCGTGGCCGCTCTCACCTCAGGGACTGTCCCTCCGGTCACTCCTGCTGCCTCCATCTGCCTCAGCCAGGAGAGGACCTGCCTCTTGGCAAAGCCACCCTTGGTGACAAACAGAGGATGTAAGCCCAATTTTGCAGGTTTGCGTGCTGCCCTTCGGAGGCTACAACTGATGTTTGCTTGGTTTTGTCCCCCACGCAGTCGCCTCCCAGGATGAGTGCCCTGTGGTTGGGGTGAACATTTATCTGCGCCCCATCACCTCCCAGCCCCCTCTCCACCTTCCCCCCGGCACATCCAGCCCCGACGGCACGTCGCTGGCTCACTTCGGTGCTGCCCTGTGATGTGGCCACGGCAGCATCCTCCTGAAATACCTCTCCGAGAGCTTTGTGCTGCAAAAGAAGCAGAGCTGCCCACAAGTCTGGGCTCAGCCATATGCACTGGGAGCTGGCACCCGGCAGATTTCCCCAGGGCTCAAGATGAGCCTTACAACTTGTCCGGAGAGCCTGGGAAGGGTACGGGGTGCACTGAGGTACTCTGATGAAGGTCAGTGAAGAGATGGGTGCCCGCAGCAGCTTGCCCTCCCTGCTGAGCAAGCCGTGGGTGCTGGGATGCGAGCCTGCACCGCTGACGGGCTCTTTCTACAAACCCCCTTGCTCACGTGCACCTTCACCGATGTACAATGAGAGACTCTTGCCCTTGCGAACAAAAGGGACCAAACAACCTGGTTCCCTGAGCAGGACAGAAGCCCTCTGTTCCCTGCCAGCACCAGTGCCTCCCAAGTCCACGGGAAGGCTCCCCAAGCCCCTAGCAACGGGTAATTCCTGCCCCAGCTGGCCTGGGAGCCTGTTAAAGCCCATCAGCTGGGAATTGGGGCTGATTCCCAGCACCCACATATGGTTTCTGGGCAGCACAGCCCCAGCCCGTATGCTGTTACAGGCATCAGCTCAGCAGGTGCTGAGCCCACAGCTGACACCCTGCATTTTCCATGTTCTGGCTTTGATTTCAGAGGGTCAGCGCTGCCCCTACATCAGTCCCGACACGTGGCTCACCCGGCCGGCGCAGAGGACGCAGCAGCCGTATAACCAGCTCTGCAGGGACGTGCTTCCCAGATGCTAGGATGCATTTGCTTCATCATGAAGGTTAGTGTGGATTAACCCATAGCACAGCTGCTGCTGGAGACCAGCTGTAGGTGTGGGCAGCGTCTCCCCATGCATTTCTGGCCAGGCAGACCTCCCATGCCAGAGAGGCTTTCTTCATGCTTGGAGCAAAAGCCCTCTGTAATCACAACTGAAACAAGACACGGTCTCTGCTTCAAGGCTGGAGTTTTGCCCAGGGCTCAGTGCTATGAACTGCCATGGTCACTCCCGCCCCCCAATCGCTTCTTAAAAACCTCAAATAGAAGAGGTGTGCTCAGCTAGGAAGGTCTGGGCCCTCGTTCAAGCTCAGTATGGTTTCAGTCTCTTGAGCTGGCTGCAAAAAAACCTGAGGAGAGACTTCTTGTGAACCCCATAGAGCCAAAAAAAAAAAAGAGGAGACGAAGAAAACATCCCTGATTTCTGTTGAAAATCTTTGAAAAGAAAAGCTAGCAGCAATCTTTCAAATCCTTGGAGACAGCCGCGCTGCCCACACCCCTCGGAGGCAGCCAGGTCATAGCAGGGGCCAGGATGACTCCTCACAAACCCGGCCAGCAGCAGGGCAGGGGTCAGTACATTTGCAACAATCTGGAGCTCTGTGCTTGGCTGGACCGCTGCCCTCCTCCTCCTCCTCCTCCTCTTGCAGAGGGTGCCCATGGCACCTACCTGCCCTGCCACGGGGGCTTCAGAGAGCGCTGGCTTTGTCCCCCTTGTTTTGTCCTGCCCTTGTTCCTTTGCCACAAGCTCCATCCCTGGGGGAGCAGGGGGCACCCAGGCCATGGCTAACGCTGCCTCTCGCCCTCTGCTCAGCCCAAAGCCAGCTCCCAGCCTCCTTGCATCAGCCCGTTTTGCTTCTTTCCATGACCCACGCCATGGTGGCAGAGTGGGGCCCGGTTAAGGTCTAATCCTTCTGGCTATTTTTAAAACCTCATCCTCATTCCAGTCCTTTGTACCCAAATGTGGAACAAAGGATAAGCCATCCTTCCCCCGAGCCCCCCTGCACAGAGGGGCCGCTCTCAACTCAGGCACTGACCCCACAAATTTCTTGGTGTGACAAATGTGCTTAACAAAAAGACCACAGCCCTGTCCCCCGCTGCAGTGGCCATGGGGACAGAGCAGCAGAGCTAGCACAGTCCCCTCACGCTGGGCATCGGCCATTGTATGGGTGGCTGCTTCATCTCTGGTGCATCTTCCAAATTACCCCAGCCCGCTCGTCCCCTCTGCGTTACCCTTGCTGCGGCAGGAGCGCGGTGCTCCTGCCAGGCGGGGAGGGCAGGGCTCTCCCCATTTCTGCTGCGGAGAGGGGAATGCGAGAGCAAGGTATAAATATCCACGAAGATTAGCGCTTGCACAGCACTCTGCCCTGGGAGAAAGTGTTGAGTGTCACCCACAGCCCACATTCCCTTTCTCTCCGCTCCCCAGCTGCCTCTCTCGTTTTCAGCCCTGGGTTCACAATCTCCGTAGCCAGCACTTTGATTTCATTCCTGCCTCAACCCCCGTTCCCTTTTGAAAGGAAGAAAATAATAGAGCTTTTGTTGGGTTGCTGCGGCGCAGGCACCGAGCAAGGAGCGCGTGGGGGTAAAGGGCTGCCGGGCACAGCCGCCGGCCTGGATTAAAAGCGCCTTCAGCTCAGGTGAAGGTGATCTTGCACCCCATGGCACGTAAAGGGACCGTGGGCTTGCTCACATCCACAAAAAACCCCAGCTAAACAACAACAACAAAATCCTCCACACCTACACTGCTGGCTTCCTGCACTTTTATGTAAATTAATATTAATAGGTCCTCGAGTTCAGTCTCTGTACAGATATATACAAATAGGAAATAGTTTCATATTTACATAATTAAATTAATTAGGCTCTATAAAAAAAGAACAGCTTTCCAAATTAGTGTCGTATGTACAGACAGCAGAGGTGAGCTCACGTCCTCGGCGCGGTCACATTGACAGTGTAATGTACACCAACCATTAGCCCCGGTCCCACAGGTGATCGGCCCCACACGGGCCGGGCAGAGATGGGCAGCGGGCACGAGTGTCACGAGCAAAAGGATCCCGCTCCAGGCTTTTCCGCTCTCCGGGACCCGGCAGGGAATAGTGCTTGTTTCTCGTGAGGCACACAAGTACCACAGGGTCAATTTGTGTAATGTACACTACCAGCGCTCTGTGGATCCCATGGAAGGCACAAGACCGGCACAGATCTCATGTTTGCGTCGGTGGATGCTCTGCACGGCTTCTCCCAGGCGCTCCTCGACGGTGCACACCTACAGCGGCACGAGGCTGGTCCAGCCCTGGAGGGGTCGAGTCCTTCAGAGAGCCCCGGTGCGAACGGACGGACCCAGCCCTGGGTCACACGATGCTGGCCAGTTCTGTGTTGTCCGACTCCGAGCTGCTGTTGCTCTCCTCCCTGGGGGAAAAGGGTTGGGGAGGAGGCGTGGAGTGAGCCAGGGAGCACGGCCTGCCTCTGAGCAGACCTCTGCCTTGGAGCACAGGAACCTCCGAAGGGCTCGAAAGGGACGTCACCGCCTTGCGCAGTCCCCAAACAAGTTTTCTTTAGCAACCGGGGTGGGTTCCCGTTGATGTCAAACACTTGATGCAATTTCTTTGGAAGCTGGGATTGGGAAAACGAGCCAGCCCTTCCCTCACCCACGGGTCCTGGAGGATTCCTGGACAAGTCACAGTGTGTCCCAACCTGTCTGGGCCTGATCCTGCCCCCACACACCCTGCTGGCAGGCTGTGCTTGCTACCTGCAGAGCACAAACTGACACTCACCTTAGGTCCTGCAGGGCTTTCTTGTTTTTCCTCCGCTTCTCCTCGTCGATGGGGTACAGCTTGAACAGGAGCAGGCCCAGCAGGATCAGTCCCACAGGCACGGCCGACACCAGCATCTTCAGGGTGACGTTCACCTTGCTGGGCTGGGAGCAGCCCCGGGTCTGGTACCCTGCAAAGCTGCAGACAGAAAGGTACCTTCAGGCAAAGGAAACTGAGCTTGTAGGAGGCGAACCTGTCCCCGCAGGGAGAGATTTGGAGCCACAACTGGATTTAGACCCCCCCACCTCCCTCCCAGCCCCTGGGAAGCAGAGATGCCTGGATGCAGAGGTGCCGGAGTTGCCTCCCTCCCTCCCTGCCTCTCGGTTCCCATGCAAGAACTCACTCTAAGCTGAGTGTGGAGATGCCCAGGGAGACCCCAGAGGTAAACTTGGTGAAGAAGACATAGAAGGAGAAGAAGATGGCTTCATGGCTATGGGAGTGAGGGTGCTGCAGCTTGAAGTCGTCTATGACATCCGGGAGCATGGACCTGTGCAGAGAGCAGGACCGTGAACGCTAGGACTGAGCCAACAAAATATCTCCTCTCCCTGCTGAGAGGATTTACCTCCAAGAGCCCCATCTTGGGCTGAAAACGTTGCAAAAAGGCCTCCCAAGGATTTCCAGCCACTCCAGCAGGCCCTGGAAGCACCTTGCCCAGCTCTTGGGGTGCAGCGCTGAGAGCACCAGGACCTCGCACTCACCAGGGCAGGAGGAAGGCGGCTGCAACGCTGATCCCAGCTGCAACAGCCACGATGTAGGTGACGATGAGGTTACTGTCCAGGACAGCCACCAGGATGAGGAAGGGGATGGCAGACTGGATAGGGGACAGAAAACAGGTTGGAGTCAGCAGCGCCTGACCCAGACCCCCTGGCTTTTCCCCTTCCCTCCCATGCGTGCCAGCCCTCCGACCACAGGGAGGGCTGGGGAAGCAGTGGGGCAGCCTTCCTCCCAGAGCCCCCCAGCAGCCACTTCTGCTGGCCTTGGCCACATCCATGACAGCACAAATAGCAGGATGAGGGACAGGCACCAAATCATCACGAGCAGCAGCCCCTGCCCAGTTCTAGGCCCTCTGAGGGACACAGCTCTGCTCACCCCCTCTGCAAGACACCTTCCTCACGTGCACCTCTGTGCTCGAGGGGACCCACTCACCGAGATGCCCACGTAGACAGCCGTCTTCTTCCCAAAGCGGGTAAGGAACCACTGCCAGAAGGGAATGGTCAAGGTGGCCGAGAGCTATGGGAAGAGAAGGGGGTCACGGTGTCATTTGCTGGCCAGGCTCTTCTCTGGGGGGAAAAGCTCTTCCCAGCAAGGAGCAGCTCCTGGGCACAGCCTTCCCCATCACATTTCCAACTTTTTCCAGCACCTCTGATTTCCACATGCTCCCGGGGCTGGCATGCAGCCACCCTGCCTGCTCCTGCCCATCCCTCGCCTGCCTCTGCTGCCGGGAAGAAGAGCTCACAATTGGAGCGGGTACACGGGGCCACCTCCTCTCCCAGTGCTGAGCACCCTGGCACTCAGCACCGCTGTCCTCAGGGCACCCGGCAAGTGCCAATACACCTGCCCAAACAGAGGTAGGACCCGATTCGATGTTCAGTGCTGGGAATGGACCTGATCTTGTCACCACTGCCTGCACACAGCATGGCCCAGAGCCAGGCTCTGTAGGGAACTTGGCACCTTGAACCTCTCCACCCCACTGAGCAGGGAGGGTGGGAAGGGCTCCCAGGGATGAGGCGAGCTGGAAAGGGCTCTCAAGGAGTTGTTTTGCTCCATCTTCCTCACAGTAAACACTGAGATCCTTTTCTCGAGGCGGGGGGGGAAGGGAGATAAGTGGCAGGATTTGGACAAAAGGTCCCCATGGCTCCTGGTCTCCCCCATCTCTGGCCGCCTTCACATGGAAACAAAGGCCTCACTGTTCCTACCAACCCGCCCGGCCTTTGCAGGACATTTGGCAGCTCCTTCTCCCTCCCCTCCTCCCAGGGAACCTTTGGTCACTGTGTCCACAGCAGAGCATCGCAGCCCCACGGCCTCCCTCCCCTCAGCCCACGGAGCACCCATCCCATGCCAGCTCCCGGGGAGGACCCACAGGATCCCACAGCGCGCATCCCACCGCCGGCCCAGCCCCGAGGCGCTCCGGGACAGGGCCGTACGCACCATGATGGCCAGGAGGATGTTCTGGAACTCGTTGCGGAAGCCCAGGGTGTAGGTGCAGAAGAGGGCAAAGTTACCCTCCAGCAGCTGCGGAGGAGGCAGACAGCGGTTAGGGGGGACGGGGACCCCAGGCACCCAGCTTTGGCTGCGCCCAAAGCACAAGCAGGGGAAGAAAGCAGCCATTCACCCACCCATCCGAGGGCACGAGGCTACATCCTTCCTCTCCGCCCGGGGCAGCTCCAGCTCATCGAGCTGCCACCTCACATGCTCCCAGCCCACAGGGATCCTGTTCGGGCCCTACACTGCCCATTCCCCAGCCATCTCCAAGCTGCGCTGCTGTCGTTCCCCCTTCTCAATCCTTCAAGCCCAGCTGTGCTCACCATGAAGGCCAGTGAGGTGAAGAGGAAGCCGATGATGAGCTTGATGTAGGCACCGTGGTTCATCACCAGCTTCAGCCCCTGGAAGAAGGAGACAGGCTCGTCCGACCGGAGCTCAGAGGACTCTGGGGAACAGAGCAAATTGTTAGACCCACTGAAACAGCACCCTTGGGTGCAAGGGGTGCAGTGCCTCATGCCGGCTGCTAAGCACCCTGCAACAAGCCCCTGCCCACCTACAGCATCCCACGCCAAGGGAGTCAGGGCAATGCCTACAGGGACCTCCCTGCCCTCACGCAGGGGTCCCTCAGCCCCACGGAGGGGAGAGGATGGCCTGGCTTATTCGCCCAGGATAAGCAGAGCTGGCTGCAAAGCAGAGAGAGGGAAGGACAGAAGCTCCTGGACTTTGGATATCACCTCACCCCAGGATGCCCTCGTTGGCACTAGCAACCTTGGCCAGCCAAAACTGTGCAAGATAACATTTATCTCTGACAGTGCAGAGCAGAGAGCTAAGTCCTCATGGCTGAGCTGTAACGTGCCCTGGAGATGCTCTGGCCTCCTGCCCACAGCACTGCCCTTCTGCGGTGCCTTCCCCAGCCCCCCAAACCCAGACCTCAGCTCTACCTGACCCCTCTCCTCTAGGGCTTGACCCACAAATGAGGGGACAAGAGCTCAGCCAGGCTCCTGGGGAGCCCCTGGCAGGAGCCACAGCATTTCCACACGTCTGGAGTATTCCGGCATGTCTCAAAGCCTCACCTCTCTTCTCCCGCACGCCCACCGACAGGATCACAGCACAGAGGATGTAGAGTCCCCCGATGACCCCCGCAGCGATCATGTAGGCATTCCTCTGTGCAAGAGAGGAGGGAGCGGTGAGGGACGGGGGTCATCCCAGGAGCCAGCCCGGTCCAAAAGGCAAGGAGAACATGGCAGGGGTTCCAGCAGGTCCCCCCAGCTTACCGTGTCTGTGAGCGACCCGGTGTCGTGGGTCATGTTTAGCTCCTCCATGGCCACCGAGGAGTTGGCCTTGCCAATGAAGAGGGGGCTCTCGATGCAGGGAGTAACGGCCTTGCCCACGATCTGGCCCTGGATGGCAGTGCCCAGCACAGTGCCCAGCACCTCCACCGTCATACCTGGAGGGAGAAGCCAGCCGGACTGAGCACAGCCCTTGGGCACCCAGAGCACAGGCGCAAAACCCTTCTCCCCAGCAGAGCCGCCCCAGCTGTGATTCATGGCCCCTCACCAGGAGAAATGAGCCAGCCCAGCTCTCCTACAGCTCCCTTCAAATCACCAAGCGATAAAGCCACAGGGAAGGAGAGTATCTGCTGGGGAAACTGAGGCAGGGAGAGAGGCCAAGACTTGGTCATGCTGCTCCCACTGCTGTATGACAGAGCAGGGGGAAAGACTCGGGAGCTCCGATCCCCCATCACCTGCTCCAGGCACTTGGCCGTAACAGGGACCACCTCCCCATCAGCCCAGCTCCCCCCAGACTAGACAAGGATGTCTGCCGGAGAATGCAGGGAAGAGGAATGGGAAGAGCTGGAGCTGCAATTCAAGCCCTGAACGATGTTCATCACACACCATCCTTGAGGTGGGGTGTGAGCAAATGAGCCCTTCCAGCAGGGCATCTGGAGGAGGACCACACCTCAACGAGAGCTGCAGCAAAGGAGCCAAGCCCCAGCGGCCCCCCAGCCCTGCCGAGGAAGGGAAGGAAATACTCTTACGGTAGGCAGTGGCTGAGTCCCGCTCGCTCTGCTCCCTGCTGATGAACATGGTCAGCGCCGAGTAGGGCACGTGGAAGCACTGCAACGGCATGAGGAGAATTAGCTCAGGGATGGTGCAACAGCCCGTGGGACCTGGGGCAGGGGGGAACTTGCCCCTCTGTGTTGCTCAGCAAGGTGAAGGCAGGGATTCATCCTCTCCATCCCTCACCCACCCTGGTACGTGCAGAGCCCAACTCACCGTCACAAGGGTCTGGAAGATGCAGTAGAAGACAAGATACCACATCACTTGGCCTCTGGAGATGTCCGGCACAAACCAGATGAGAAAGTAGGAGATGACGGCAAACGGGGTGGAGAAGATGATCCTTTGGGAGGACACAGCGTTAGCCTCGCAGGCACGCAGCGCCTGGGTAACCCCATCAGCCCGGCTCTCCCCACTGCCACACATCCAGTGGGGTTCAGGCATCTGATTTTGGGAGCTCCTGAGCTGCCCCAGGGTGACCCATCCTGCTCCAAAGCTGCTGAAGGCAGCAGCTCAAGTCTCACAGGGTGGGAAGGGGAAGAGCTTTCTTTGCAAAACCAGACATCCCTGCTTCGATGGAAGTGACTGATCTGCTCCTGCCTTTGGCTTCCATCCCTGGCCCCAACCTCTCCCCCAGGCATCGCTGCTGTGTGGTCAGCGGGATGTAATCACCTCCCTCGTCCCGGCAAGGGCTGGGGAGCAGCCAGGCAGCACAGCCCTGCTCCCCAGCCCCGCAGGCCCAGCAGCCAAGTGCCTCTCACCAGCTTGGCTTTGCTGCCAGCCCCGCTGCGCCCTGGTCCCAGGGTCACCTCTGTTCTGCTGGCCGGGAACCAGCCAGCGGCAGACTGGCTCCTTCCACCCCTGCCCGGCTTCCCGGAGCTGCAGGCACAGGGACATGGGATGCAAAGTGCAACAGAGGATGGGAAGGGATTGCTCAAGTGCTGGGCCTTGGCAACAGTCCCAGCAGGACCGGCCAGTGACGGCGA
>NW_009593236.1:0-252 GCF_000690535.1 Cariama cristata
CAAGCGGGACAGGGCCAGCGGTCCCGTCACCCCTGCCTCGAGCGGCAGGCCAAGACCCTGAGCGCAGTGGCACCGCTGTTCCCCAGGGCTCAGTAAATTTTTTTTTCCTCACTTTTGCCTCTGGAGTCAGTAAACATTTCGATTTGCTCTTCTCCCCCTGAGCACACCCAGCTCCGCTCCATTGTACTGGCATTCGGTCCCCTTCCAGGCTGCCCCCCCTTCTCCCACCCATTCCCAGGCTCTGCCCTTCCC
>NW_009593237.1:0-361 GCF_000690535.1 Cariama cristata
TCCTCCCGCCCCAGCCCTTTGCTTTCGGAGCTAGAAACGCCAAGAATGGGCAAGTTTGGGCACTGTGGCGATGCCTGGGGATTGTGACACTCGCTGGCGCGCGGATCCGGTGTCGCAGCAGCACTGGTAACCCTCTCCGTGAGCCTGATCCTGCCTGGTGCTGGGGACGGTGGGGATAGTGAGCCCCAAAATCGCCATCTTTTGCCCCTTTTTGCCTTTGCAGACCCCAAAACCCACCAGATTAGTGTCAACCAAGGAAAAGAAGGGGGGGACGGCACCAGGCATGTGCTCAGCCCCCCAAAAAACCACTGGAGCTGGCAAAATCCGATGTGGTGGAGCGATGGCACTGGCAGAGCGGGGG
>NW_009593237.1:378-753 GCF_000690535.1 Cariama cristata
TCCCCCCCCCAGCCCCCCGCCTCAGCCTGTACCGGCAGCTCGGGGCGCGGTGTCCAAAGGTCCCCGGCGGTGGCCGCATCTGTCCCACTGCCGGCACGCAGACACTGACCCCTGCGGGATTCCCAAAACCGGGAATATATTTTAATTCCTTGCAACTGAGGGGGTTTTTTTTAACACCTCAGGAGCCGTTTTCGGCAGCGTTTCGGCACTGGGATGGTGATGAGTTGGCCCGGGCTCAGCTGGGAGCGGGTAAAGGGGGGGTGCGGCGAGGGGAGGGGGCGGCTTTTGTTTTGCTCTGACGTGCTGTTTTCTTTCAGATGAAGGATCTCACCAGCTTGCCTGGCTTTGGGACCACGGCAAAGGCAGGGTGCAAAG
>NW_009593238.1:0-3991 GCF_000690535.1 Cariama cristata
TGCTGGGGCTGAGCTAAGCCGGGTCGGGGGCTGGTTATGTCTCCGGGTGTGCTGGAGCCTCCTTGGGGAAGGGAGGTGGCAGCTGTCGTCCCGCAGGTTTTCCCTCGCCGCTTTCGTTAGGATGCCGGGGGGGGTAAAGAGAGCGAGGGGGAAGGCGGCAGCAGGGAATATTAATTTGATGGTTATTTCGTGCGTTAGTTTAGGCTGGGAATTACATTTTAGGCATTAACCGGAGCCGTGTGACTTCTTTTAACGACACAGGTTCAGCGCTGGCTTCCACGGGAGCCCTCATTTTCTCCTTAGGTTTATCCAGCGATAACAACGACGGCGAAATTAAAATGCGTTTGTTTCCCTACTTTGCTTCTCAGTTGGAAAAGCAAAAGGGAGGATTGTTCCCGTAAAATGGCCATCCGGCAGCAAACCGTGAGTGCGCGTTGTAAATCACTCTCTGTCCGTGTTCGGCAGCCGCTGGTAAAGGCAGCGGGTGCAGCCCGAGCGCTGGGAGCTGCACCGTGCTGAGGGGCCGGCAGGGTGGCGGAGCACCGGCTGGATGTGTGGTGGTTGAAGTTAGGCTTATCGGAGGGGTACCTGCAGTAATAATACGTTATAACGTTCACGTGGACAATGGAGACTCTCACTTGAGTGGAACAGAGTGCATTATTAAAATGAGAAAATGCGTGTTAAGTGGTTGCAAGTTTAGAGCCCCAAGATGTTCTTTTGTTCCACCATCACATATCATAGATGTTGAGGTAAAGATTGTGAAAGTACATAATTGTCTTCAACAGCAGATTAAAGTCATATTTTTGGCCAGAATGAAGTGGGAAAGATACTGCTGGTTGTGTGTTTTCAATGAAAAAGGTAAATTGATTGACATCATATAGTTACACCCAACATCTAGGTATGACTTAAAATTTTTGCAACAGCGTTGGTAATTGAGCAAGCGATGCTTGTAAAAGTAAATATATTCATTTAATGATGGGCCTTTGTAAAAAACATATGCCATAAAAATTACTCATTAAATATATTTGCTCTCTTAACTAGTTAAATTTCATGACAAAAGACAATGAAAATGCCACTAGCTGTACAGAGATCTCCTTTTGTGAACTACTGTAACAGGACTGATTCTGTAATTTAAAAAAATTACATTTCAACTTTGCCCAGCTTAATACAGTATATCATATCAATGGTGATTACATTTTCTAAGGGGTCTAGTAGTAGTTGCTAGAGACTACAAAGTAATTAAGCACACTTTGCATTATTGTGTGTTTTAATATACGCAGATAACACATTCTAGGCCCTTCATAATTTACCTTAGTGAGTGGGGTGAGATCTGTGTATTGGCCTACTGAACGACTGTTACAAACACCTAGCAATGCTGAATAATATTTGAAATGTACATTATAAAATGTTACTTAAATCTTCAGGTATTGAGAAGTAGGTACTCTCACTAAAATTCAAAAGCTACTGTTATAACCCGAACATTCTCTCTGGAAGTACAGCAGCTTCAGGAAGGTGGTTTTTAATTTTTCTCCAAACAAGAACAATTAGCTACAGTATATTTAAAACTTCTTCATTAAGATACATTCATGACCCTTTCTTTGAATGCAATGAATGCACCTATCAGCTACAGTGATACATTAGTGCATGTACATGTTTTCAAAGACACAACAATACTTAATGCTGCAAAGACTCATAGATTTTTTTCAGTCAAGGCCTATATAGCATAAAAACCAGAGTTACCATAAATAGTAATAAAATGTTAAGACATCTTTGAATGTTTCCTTTATTTCTTCCTTATTTCCCAGATGACTGGTTAAGTTTCCTCATTTGTCTCGTGGAGCAGGCCTTGTCTTACTTTGATGTTTGCATTTTTGTCTTTTTTTGTGTTATACACTAAATGTGCTGGATAGCTATTGTCTGGTTTTAGAGCTAGCAGCAGTGAAAAGTTAAAATGGCCAAGCTATTTGTAATTAGGTATCTCATGCAGATATCAAAACCACAGTTTCCTTTTAACCCAAAACATGACTTTCTGAGCATCATCACGTATCCTGCTTCAGACCATGCAACTAGAGAATGTCCCCTTTTTGGATTATGTAGGCTGGTTTAGGTACAGGGCTGCAACAACAGGGCAAGGTGTGTTTCTGTGTTGACACACACACACTGCCAGCCTTTCTTGGTGCGATGCAGCTGCCCGAGCTATGTGTGGGAGAGCCTGGAACCAGAAGGAGGGTCTGTTGGGAAAGGATCTAGAGTAGCAATATATCAGGAGACCGCAAGGCAGCTGCATAAGCTTCATGCAGTCGGTGTGATACATTACAGGTCTGTTAGACTGACAGCTGGGCAGCAATGGCTAACAGAGATCACTGGTGCTAGATTGGAGGGTGAATGCTCTCAAAAGCCCAAATATGCTTCATATAGGCCACTTAAAGTGAAACAAATTTCAAGGCTAGAATACTGGCCGGATTGACAAAAGCCCTGTAAATTTCAGTGGGGCTGGGATTTCATGCCAGAAATGCTTTCTAAAATGGTGATGAAAATAGCTTGGGCCCGACTACTCTTAAATTATCATTTATGCTATTTTTAGCATTTATGCAAGATTTGTTGCTCTTCTAAGTTGTACCCATCTTTTTTAGTTTTGATGGGATTTTAAAATGGTCTGAACAATGTTGTGCTGAATTATTTCTAAGTGATAACTCAATGAGATGCAGACAGTTGAACATAGCTCTGCAGCGTGAAGACCCATTAGCAAAACACAAGCCAGTGTACCAAAATGCTTGCAATTTGCTAGAATACACTCCAATGTATATCTTTATCACTTCTAAACCCTCAATTCCTGAATATCTGTCATCCTCAGAGATCTACACAAGTTATTTGAAGAACTACTATTTCAAAAATTATTAAATTTAAGAGCTTTTCTCTATATGTGGCACATTTTTCTCCCTCTACCTGACATTCCAACTTGAAGAGTAATTTAAGCCACAATAAACAGGCACTGCAGTTTGCAGCCCACCTTTCCCTGTCTTCTACAGCCTTTGGGAAACATAAGCATCCGTGTGGCCCTGTGGTGAATTACATCTGGGAAACAGACCAGGTTATAAGTACACAAGCAAAAAAGTGAGTTTTCTGTTAGATCAAGCCCTCCTTCTCATCTGTCGCATGGCCACAAATGTCCTGCACATGGTCTCAATGTTTTTATGAAGTGTTGAATCAAGTTTAAGGCCACGGATATCTAGTCAGGCACCTGGCCCCTATCAGTCTCCCAACAGACTCCCTAAACTGGCCTCTCAGTCTTACTGCCTGCCACCCCACCCATTTGATCTTAGCTGCTCACTGTGTTTCTGATTATAATTGGGGTTTATCCTGAAGACTGGCTTGATCGTTTGGGAAACAGTTTTTTTGGTCCTGAGTTCGGGCTCTTCCTTTTTCTCTCCCCTGCTTTGTTGTATCTTTGGATTCTGCCTGCTGCTGTGGAGGCTGTGGTTCCTCACCAGAGCTTTCCCCTGGTCTTAAGACACCTTTGGCTCTGCTTCATCGTATGGCCTTCCTGACATTTACTGTGGTCTTTGACCATCCCGTTGCCTTGTTCTTTAGACTAGCACATTCCTCTGGCTTTTCTGGTTGTGGGCATTTTACCCACAATTAGTTTTTTCTCCATTCCTGCACTGAATATGAACCACCTCCATCTTGGGAGACATGTGGTGACTGTGGCGAGGCTGAGGAACTGCCTCAGGAGATGGATGCTGATACCAAGCTTCCCCTCATGTTCTTCTCAGGAAGTCTTTAATTTAAAGCTTCTCTGAGGCCATGATTTGAGCACATCATCTTTGTGGCTGTTTAATGAAAATACATAGCATTATTTAGAGGTGAGGGGAAGGGACCCAAACCTACTAGCACAAGACTGGGAGCTTGGCCCTGTAGTCAAGGGCTCTCTGACCAAGGACATCTGACAGGGGTGTGACCGTCCCCTCACCAGGCGGGTCCTGCCGCCCCA
>NW_009593239.1:0-13016 GCF_000690535.1 Cariama cristata
GAGGGACGGTAAAGCGCTCTGCGAGCATCGCGTCTGGGCTGATGGAGGCTAAACCCTTGCTCTGTCATTTGACAGCTCTGCTTGGTGTGCGGTTCCTCTGAGGCTGGCTGTGCACTGAGATACTGGTTATGCTTGGGAGATAATGAATAGCATGAAGTCTGGCTGGCTGACAACCAAATTGCTAGTAAAAGGGTGAAAACAAATTGAGGATAATAGTTCCTGCATCTTACCAGATCTGAACACTGAACTTTATTTGTGTGCATTAGTTTCCAGTTCTGTGGATAGGTCTTAGGTGGAAATTTGAGTCAGTAATGATACGATGACATCAAAATGCGAAAAGCCAGAGATAATGTGACTTTTGGGAATATGTGTGAAAATTGTTGGTATTACCTGTGTAACTTTTGTCCATCCTCTGCTTGTGAAATTTTGGAAGGTGCTAGCCCAATCTACCAAAATGTTTAGCATGTTGTCACTGAGTTTGTGGCAGGACAAAGCTTCTGTAGGTTTATGTGATTTTTGTGATTGCTACAAGCGTTGTAATCCTATTTGGCACTAAAATAGAATTTAAGTTTGTTTAATACAGTTGTGCAAGTTAGTTTTTTTCACCAATGGGAAGGGAAGGAGCTGTCTTCTTGAGAGAGTTGAAGTATGAGCGTAACCACGTGGACAAGGAATTGCTTTGTGTTGTCTTCTGCTGTGAAATACGTTGTGAGTTGATTGAGATACAAACTTCTGAAAATTTGATGTTTATATGTACTTTGTGGAGCTTGGTTTGTGGATAGTTGCCAAATATTTATATATTTTATATATCTGAATATTTTTGTCCGTGTCCCAGGCCGTGTAATTTCTTCATGACATCTGTCTTAAATGCGCTCGCAAGGCTTGTTCACATTGGCAGGTATGAAACTGGTATTTGTGACAGGATGCAGGGACTGTATCCACAAGAATGTTTTCCACTCAGATTGCCTTTTCTGGTCTGGGAGTCAGTGTGTTGTTGTTAAAAACACTGTGTGTTTCATAACCCCTTATTATTAATAGAAACAATACTGTTAATGTATTAAGAGGTAGGCAAGGTGTTCTTAGTGTCTGGTACAGCAGATAAATGCATCTATTGTGTGTTGTCAGCTCTTGTATTGAGCTTATTTAGCCATGCTTATCTTCAAGTGAGAAGGGACATTTTGCTCTCCTCCCCCTTTGCAAGTGTAGTCAGAATGTATCTTCTGTTGTACATACAACGGTACTACTGCTGCCTTATGTTCATGGGCAATACTGTGTCTGGTGTACTCCAAGTTAGTGTGTTTACTTTATGGTTGTCTTGCTGCTCGTAGATATGCTGTCATACAGCACACCCCACGTTTTCCCCTCCTCAGTTCTGGCCTAGTGATCCTGTTCAGTCCCGTGACAGTGGGATGTAGCTCCTCAGGCTTGGTTTGTTTTGCCAGTCCTAGGACGCAGAGTGGGAATTAAAAAAACGACTCTCAAAACACTTGATGTTACTTGATGAGGACTTTGTCTATACACACTGGAAAATCAGGTGTAAAGTCTGGAAGATTAATGCAGAGTCAAGTTTAACTTCTTTTGTGTGGTTTACAGTATAGTCTTTAATTACATACACCTATATTTCTGTGTGGTCTAAGCTGCCTCGTTCGATTAAGAGTGTAGTCTACAAATGAGCTACAGAATTTCAGTAATTGTAAGGCTTTTCTGCTTGCATTTGAGGCAGTAGGTCTTGGGCCCAGAAGAATCTGTGTGTATGTAACTGTTTGACAGAGAAAACTATGCTGTACTTGCATGTTGTTTGCAAGGACAACTGTAATTCTGGTATTTTCTGAGCTTGCTCAATATTATTTTAATGCTTTCTCTGTGTTGTAAGGTAGGTGCTGAATTTACTGTATTGATTAAAATACTGTGATAGCTTCGAGTGTAGTGTAACTTCTGTCATAGTAAAAATTATTGTATCTTTTAAACAATTGTTCTTTATCCTTCCAGTTTCACTGACATCCTCTTTGTTAGGGGCAGGCTGATGAGAGAAACTCGTAAATCTTAATTTAGAAATAAAAATTCATGGATTTCATAATTCGTTACAGGCTCCTGTGGCTGTAACTTGTGTTCCACTAACCAGTTGAAAGTTTCACAAAGCATCATATGTCTGAATGACCAAGTCAGAATCATGAGAACTGTTTTTCGAAATATCAGCTGTTTCCTCCCATTAGTAATAATGAATTTTAATTATCTTCGTGTTAGTTTAAATCAAATCTAACTCTCCAGTATTTGCTTTAATTAATGTTGAGGATCTCAGATCGTGGGACAATGCTTTCTGCTTAAACAACGCAGAAAGAATAGGAATTCTTAGGTGTTTCTTGGTTCTGAAAGAGAATGTAGTAGTCTTGATTAAGTCAACAAAGTTACAATTTTCAGAATGAAATATCTACAGTCAAATGGAAACAAATCCACATGGAACCATATAAATAAGAACCCTCAATTTGGAGGTTTTCAACAATCATACAAACACTTTGGATGACCTAATTGAGTTTAATTGTTTGCGAAGTACTCTTAGTTCCTCCAGTGAAAGAAGTTAGAGGAGATGTTCTGATAATGATACTATTAAGCCCATACCGTCTACTTTCAAAACTTGCCCCTGAATTATTTTAACTATTATAGCAATGTTCCATCCAGTGTATTTGCTTTTGTTTTGTGTTACCACCATTTTAATTTTATGTCATTTCAAGTAATTTCTTACTGTGAGACTAGAAGAATCAGTAGAAAGACTTAGTCGTCTATCTGTGGACCAAGCAATTCTTTTAAATTCAGCAATGACGGTGGTTAGATTTCATGTTGAATGTAGGACTCAATTGTTGCTTGGTTTGTACTCTGAAGTAGGAGGTGTGCTGAATCACATGGTTTTTGTTGAGTGTGTTGGAATTCTGAATGTTGGATTTTTTTAGCTTGATCCCATTTAGGGGCAAGTTTTTGTAAGGGAAATAAGATAGTTTGTACTTCTGTGTTCTTAAGAGATTGCCTGCACGTAATCATGTTATAGCTAAGCCTAAGAGGAACCTGAAACTCCTCTGTAGACAGCTAATCATTGTCTGTCTTAAGACTGGATTATGACTGTAGCAGCAGGACAAAAAGAAATTGCCAGGTGTAACTTACCAGTGGCGAACAGAGGTCCTGATCTTCGGCATTAGGTTGTGTTTTTGCAGTGAAAGGCATTTAGAAGTGAGAGCTGAGGGGGAGATTTCTCGTTAACAGTGACTACCACCACTCACTCTCATGGGGCTATTTCTGATACCAGAGATTTTCTGGGAATTACAGGCTGTACACTCCACTCTTGCTGTATCCCAAGTTAGTAAGTAAAAGACTGTTGCGGGAGGCTGAGTTAGGGTCATTCTCCGTTACTATTCCTTGTTCCTTATAAGGAGTTTTTGTTGTTAAGATGGTCCTCTTCAAAGAAAAAGAAAAAGGTGTTTGTTTAAGCACTATTTTTATTCTTCAGTAGTTTGGAATAAACTTTCTGTGTGAGACTTCTATGTCATTCTTTTTTTAAGACTCTGTCCGGCAGATGAAGAGTCTGTTGACAAGGTGGATCATAATGCAGAAGGCTGCTTAGTCTTTTCCCTCTAAGCTTGTGTGCTTGTAGCTGTCCCACCAAACTCGGGTGGTACTGTCAGACTGTAAGGGCATGACACACAGAAATGAAGGATGGTTGTTGTCCCTCAAGTTCTGTAGGTGGAAGTGCTGCTATTAAATGATCTAGGTTATTACATAGTTAAAATGCATTCTTTTAAAATGCAAATGTAGAAAACATCTCCGGTATCAGTATGCTTATAAAGGCTTGTAGTATGTTTATATAGATAAAGTGTATTTCTGTGACTCAGAGAGAGTATTGATGGAGAACATGTTATGCTAGCATTTTAGTGAAATTGAATGTTGACGTTGAGTTCTGTTTTAATAAAGTTGGTAGAATATGATGTCTAGGGAAAAGAAAGTTAAAGGATAAAGTCAGTAAAGAGGTAGAGAAAACAAACACTGGTTTAATTTTTTTTGTGTTGGGGGCAGGGAGGAGAGAGGCATGGCAGTAATCCATCCTGTAGTTTGGGAACATCATACAGGACAGGCGCCTCTACATGTAGCTCATGAGAGATGGGGGAGAAGATAGATGGGCATCTGGCCAGGATTCTTACCCAGCTCCATATCCTTCCTCTCTGGAAGTCTCTCTCTCTGGCAGCTAACGATTCCTCCAGTTCAGATTGCATTTCTCAACATCACAAATTAAGGCTAAATCTCAAATCCCCACATTACTCCAAACTGTGGGGAGTATATATTGCAGGAATTTAACCTCCTTTACAAACAGTAGGAAACTTCTAAGTGGGGGGAGTATTAAAAGGTACGGTTTATGTGGAAATTCAAGGCCTCAGAAATGAGGAAATGCTACTTGTATGGCTACTTGTGCAACTTCAGTTTAGCCATTTGCCCTTTTGTGTAGAAATGGCTATATAGTTTAATATATCATGTTCTCTTATTTGTCCTCTGCAGAACCTTGCTTCTTTTGGTGCATTAGTGGCATGCACTAAGAGACATAAGTCAGTTACGTGGAAGGCTGAAACTTCATGCCCCTTGCCCAGCCCAAGTTTTTGGATGCTTGATTGTGCAATTTAGCTGGAATTTTTACCTTCATGTGAGTGTGTATTATGTAATTGCCTCTTGTCTGTGGTGGAAGCCGAAAGACCTGCATTGGATTAAATGGCCACGGGCACATGGTATTGCGCATTTTAGGCTAAAGCGTTGCAGACACACCATTTCTTACTATGTGAAACATATTTAGCAAATATTGCAGATATACACCATGTTGTTCGTATGTTTGTGGATTGTGAGAGCATGAGTTTGAGGGCCCTATAGTAAGTGTGGAGGAAGCTGGTCTTTCACAGACATTCAATAAATTCTGTGGACGTAAGGAACAGCCTTTGTCAGTCATGGAAATAACATTTCAGCCTGAATCATGTTTGTTGTCTAAATTGGAACTCTCATTGGCGCCAGAAGAATAATTATTTGGAAGAGACAAGTGAAAAGTAATCTATAAGCCGTTTCGAAGCTGAGCAGTACTGTGGATTGTTATCTTAAGTGTTAGCTTTTGTCTTTGCTGGAAAGAATTAAAATGTTCAAAATTTAAACATTATATCTTTAACATTTGTGTTATATTTGATGGACCAAATTTTGTGGTTTCACGATATGTATGATTGTAAAATTGGCCAGTTTTTGATATGAGAGATTACGGAATGAAATCTGTTACCATTGCAGTTAATGCAGGTTTTAAATTTGAGGGGGAGTTCAAAGTTCTGTTCATGCAAATGTTTGTTTTGTTTGGAGTTTTTAGGGGTTGTTTTTTGTTGTGTGTTTTCTTTTTTTTTAGGGGGAGGGTTTGAGGGTACATGAGTCTCTCAATGACTTCAGTAAGGGTGCAGATATCATTGCTCATACAAGGAAGGCATTAAGGCCCTTAATTTGTGTTTTTAATACAATTTAAAAAAAAAGTCTTTGTGTGGCAAGGAAAAAATATAAAAATGTTTGTTTTGCTTCCTCCTAACCCCTCTCCTCGCTTTTTCTTCTTTGGTTAATGATAAATCAGCAGTTTTAAAGAACAGTTTCTGTTAGAAAACATGTCCCTCTGTTTCCAGACACAAGCTGTGGCTTTTTGCTGATGGTTTTGATGAAAATTTAATAACAAAGCAGAATTAACTTCCTTTTAATGTCACGAGCTTGTGAAATGCATAGAAGCATACTTTACAGAGTACTTTTTTCTTTTTTTAAAGGTCTCAAAAATGCACACACTCTGCAGGAGGCAAAAGCTGCTGTCCAGACCATGAGTCACATTTGAGCATTTGTGAATTCCACTGAAGTTGATAGAACTAGTTTGTATTTGTTACCTGTTGGGATCACACTGGTTTTGCAAGTATATATTTAGAACAAATACTTTTAGTAGAATTACTCCAGGTACATGAGGAATTTTCCTGATTTGGATTTATGCTAGAAGAAGGGAAGATTAAAATTAAGAATGTCTAAGGATGATTAATATCATGTGAACGTTCATTTCTGTGTACCACTTACATTGCTATGTGTTGCCTAAAGCTTTTTGAAGTGCTATTATTATAATTTTTGTGTTTTATGCATGCATTCCCATGGAGGTTATATGCTCTTAGCAAAAGGGACTTACATCTCTAAAATAATCGTATAAATTAAATATTACTTGTTTCTCAAAAGTAAATGTAGAATAACATTTTGCATACTTCCTCAGAAGAAGAGTTTTAACTGACTGATAGAGCCCAGTAAAATGACAGAGGAAAATATTTGCTATATGCCTTGTATGCCTTGACTTTTTTTTTTTTCCCCCCCCAGGTATTAAATAAAATATGCTGTTGTCAATAGGAATGCTGATGTTGTCTGCCACTCAGATATACACTATTTTGACTGTTCAGTTATTTGCTTTCCTGAATCTTTTACCCGTGGAGGCAGATATTTTAGCAGTAAGTACATTTTTCTACGTAGATGAAATCTCTAAAAAATTGAATCTTCTTTTAAACTATTCCATTAATGAATCAGGTAGTACAATAAATGTTATAGCAGGTTGCTTGGAATGGAATTGCCTTAACAGTTCAGTTCAATAAAAAAATAAATTGTACGTTTTCAAATGGGTTTACAGATGTTGTGTGCTCAGATACCGTGATAGTGAAAGCACTTAATTCCCTTAGTCATTTAAAAAGACCGGATACCCTGTAGCATGTTATAACCTTGTTAAAAGAATTCCATGATTATTTGGTTTAGACATCAATTTAAGTTTTGATGATGGATGCCATTTTGTAGGGTGACTGTATATAAATAAATAAATAAAAATAATCGTCTGTGGCTAGTATAATTTATGTGTGCGCTGGAGGCCTTATCAGTAAGTTTGTATGTGTTATGCCTAGATACATTTTTTTTTTTATAGATAGCTGATAATCTCTGCTATCATTAAGAATAATATTTTTGAGTGTGTAGAATTTGAAATTAACAGGCTGATGAACAGTATAATGAACATAGGGTCAGTGGTAAAAGTTGTTGCTGGGCTATTTATTACCAATTTTATATATTGTGTGGTTTTATGGAGGTAGTTATATGTGTCTTCGTAGGCTAGAGCTTAAGCCACTGAAATGATTAAACCTAAGTACCGTAGTCTCTATATTCTCTGCTAGTTATGGTGATATCCAGGAGAGCTGTTAATATCCTATCAATTGGTTTAGGAGAACAGAGTGAAAAACCCTTGAAGCTAAATATTGAAATAAAAATACTTAAAAGTTTGTGGTAGTGTGGGGTTGATGAATAGTGGATTATGTTATTTGGATCTTTGAGTTGTTACTAATCTATTATTATTTTTTGTGGATAAAAATGTTAAGAAACGGTTAATGCAGATAGAAAATTGCTTTATTATGGAATTGACATCACCATTCTATTGTGAAATTTTAAACTGACTTTCTGCTGTAAACCTGATTTATCCTCCCACCTTTCTTCTCTCACCAAGCCCATGCTTCCTTTTTTCATAAAACCCCCAAATTTTCATTCTTGCTACTTCCTCCCTTAGAAAAGATAATAAAAAAACCCCCAAACAATCCAAAACCCCCCACCAACGTCAAAAAAAAAAAAAAAGGAAAAAAAGACATTTTGGAAGTTTAGTTTAATTTCTTCTATTTAAGCTTTCGTGTGCAGTATTCTAAAATAATTCCATCCAGAAATGAAGTGTCTTTTATTCTTGGATATTTGGAAGTTACAGATCTATTCTGAGAATATCCTTGAAGTAGGAAATTAAGAGAAAGCTGGTCAAGTCTTACAAGGAGTGGCTGAGGGAGCTGGGGTTGTTTAGTCTGGAGAAAAGGAGGCTGAGGGGAGACCTTATCGCTCTCTATAACTACCTGAAAGGAGGCTGTAGCGAGGTGGGAGTTGGTCTCTTCTCCCCAATAACTAGCGATAGGACAAGGGGAAACGGTCTCAAGTTGCACCAGGGGAGATTCAGGTTGGATATTAGGAAGAATTTCTTCACTGTAAGAGTTGTTAGGCATTGGAATGGGCTCCCCAGGGAGGTGGTGGAGTCACCATCCCTGGAGGTGTTCAGAAAACCATTTAGATGTGGCGCTTCGAGACATGGTTTGGTGGGCATGGTGGTGTTGGGTATATGGTGGGACTTGGTGATCTTTGAGGTCTCTTCAAACCATAACGATTCTATGATTCTATATTTTCAGTTCCCCTGTCTAAGTCTGGCTATTAGGAAGTGTCTTGTTCCTCTGAAATAAACATGATCCTTACTTGACTGTTCTGTATGACAATTGATGATACAATGAATAGACAAATATCTCTGAGTCACTAAATTATTTAATAAAACTTACCAACTGATGTGCATTCAACTCAGTTACTGTATAATTCACAACTTTTGCAGGAAACTAACTTTCTTACTTCTAATAAAAAAATTTTATTGTACATACAATTTGCACTCTTTATTGTATGGATTCTGCATTGGTTAGGCATGTCATAAAGCTGCAAAAGATGAACAAGGAAGGGGGAAGCAAAGCTTCCACAGATTTAAGATCTTTACAGTATTCCTCTGTTTGGAAATGAAAGCTCATAGTTAGCATAAAACAAAACTGTAGAGGTAGTTTTCAGCTACTAACCTGAATAGACAGCAGGGAATTGAGAAGGGGTAACATATGGAGGCTGTTCTTTGCCTCCAATAAACCACCTGTTAAAAGCTGTTCTTCCCTGTATGCAAGTGAATTTGAACTAAAAAAAAAAAAAACAACAAGAACACCACCATCCAAAAAAAGACCCTACACCCAAAAACCCCACCTCTTCAGATTTTTGCATTTTTGGGTTGTTTGTAGTTTCTCCTCTGCAAACATGAATTGTAGACAGTAGAAAGAAAGATTTAACATACAGATAATTTAACAAAATATCTATTACTTACTTTCTTGTTTTGACAGCTAGATAAGAAAAGAATGATGTTGCCATGTGAATGGAAGACAAGTAGAAGAAATAATTTTGTGATTTCATTGACATGGTCACAAGAGATCCTATGTCTGATAAATATTATAATCTAAAAAATATGCAGTGTTGTTTATTTCTATTTATACTCATTCTCTCTTGTTGCAAACCTGAATTTTCTTTAAAATTTGTTTCTCTTAGTATAACCTTGAAAATGGAACCCAGACTTTTGATGATCTACCTGCTAGATTTGGCTATAGACTGCCAGCAGAAGGCTTGAAGGTAAAAAAATATATGTATACATATATATATCTCCTGAATATGCATATATAGAGGACTGTATCTGCTGAACACTTCTGTAAGCTAAAAAGATAAATTAATGTAGTACTGAGGAAAAATAAATACAGAACTGATTGATCTACTGCTCAAGCAAAAGAAATGTGCAAAGTGTCTGATGAACTGTTGCCTGTGAATAGGAGATGCTTCTCTTAAGAAGAGAATTTTGGTAGTCTGACCTTTTGTATGTAAGAGAGAATTTGCTGAGTGTGATTAAAAAAATAAATTAAAAATAGCTGAATGATGGGAATCTAAGAAAGTAAATTTGGTAGACCATTGTTTTCTCCAAAGTCGGTGACAATACTGATACATAGTGTCAATTACTTTGCACTAGTATCAGTGGATACTAGGTTGAATTTCGTCCTGTTTGGTTTTTGTTTTGTTTTTTTTTAAAAATATTTGAGGGATTTATTGTCTCTCTAGGATTGTATATTGGCAAGCCCTTTCACACTGTAAAGTGTGGAAAGGCAAGAGGGATTATCTTCCTTGCATGTGGCCTGTATTGAGAGTGCTGCATAAAGGAATTGTCGCTCATTTTCTTGGGAAAGTACAGTGGTGTCAGTTTGCTTCCCTCCTTGCATTTCTTAAGCAACTGTTTGGAGAAGCCCAGGGGCTGCAGTTCTGCCTTAACCCCCCCACGTGCTGTGCCACAAAGCTGGTGGCTATGTAGTAGATGATGGATCATGCACCCTCTCCTTATACTGTTTCTTTTCGATTGCAATCCACGCCCCATAGCAGATGAGAAGTTCCCCGTCCTCCCAGTGCTTCTCTCAGGCATGTGTTGCACTAGTGCAGTTTTATTTCACTATGTATCATTAAGTGGGTAAAATGCAGATAGCTCATACACATGTTTTTGTTAGTTATCTGCTATAGTGACTTATATTCCAAATAAAATCATGTTGGAATAGGAATGCTGTGACATGACTTGAAAACTGGTCATAGGACTATTAACAGAAGGCACTAGTAAGTGATAATATATTGAATTAGCAGAAAAAGTACATGTGACTTAAATTTTTTAAATTTTGTTAATCTAGTTTTCTTTGATATATAAGAACTAAAAAGCATGTAAATACTGTAGCATATTAAATTGTAAAATGCACCTAGTATTAGAGAAGACAGAAGTATGGTGTAAGGATTTGCAAATATTAATGGAACTGAAAAGGGAAAAATCATATTGATATATTATGCAAAGTGATTAACATGCAAAAAATGTCAAAGATGGCTATAACCAAGGGAATACATATAGGACTTTGTCATTATTTTGCAGTAGATTAGAAATTCTGAAGACCTGATGTCTTCTGAAATACAGCACCAAGAATGTTTTGTACAGCAGGATAATTCCTTTTCCACGTGTCTAGTGTGGTTAATACACTTGGAATGCAGTAAGATGTGTAGATAGACTGAGTGAAATTAATAAAAGGGAAATTATGTTCAAGGTGAAATCGGAAAGGACTATGAAGGAGGTTAAATCAGCTTCCATAGGCAACGATGAGAATGCATATTCTACTTTTTCTGACTTCTGCTAAAGTAGTAGCTGTCCATACATTCTGGTGGCAGCAGTCAGTAACTGGTTTAAAGACAAACTCATTTTTATCTATATAAAATAAGATAGAGGTGGTAGAAAATAATTTATTTAAAAATAAATTATATGTGATGGTGTTAACGCTGTAAACTGGTGTCATAGTCCTACTGCTTAGAAAAGTATTTAAAAGCTAGATGAATATCCAGTTCAGTTATAGTTTTCACATTCTCTGAGGTAAGTTTGTTGCTGAGATTATATAGCTAATGCTTGTTGTCAAATGTTGGTGTGCTGTGTTGAGCTCAAGAGCAATGGGCATGCTGCATTTTTCTCCTTGCCTGATGTAAGATGCCTGTGCAGAGGCATGAACCGTTTGCTTTCTCTAGGATCACGTTCTTGCACTCAGTAAGTTTGTTTCAGATAAAATTTATTTTCCGTTCCTCTTCTGTACTTGAAACACTAATCTACGAGAAAGGCAATTTAGTTTAGCTCTCCAAACAGTTTACTACCTGTGTGAAGTTCAGGTTTCATTACTTTTGTTGTGGAAGTGGCTACATAGAGTCAGTCTTGTGACAGTAAATTGGTTGTCTGGCTGTGACTTTGAACAGTGTATGAGTAAGTTTTTATGACTGAGATGTATATGTTTTTATTTTGTATAAGAATGCTAAGCTGTAAACATATTTAGGCAGACCACCTTCCAAGTTGTGGTGAAGGGGAATTGCTATCATTTACGCACCTATGGAGACTATGAGTAGCACATGAGGGCAGAGTCATGCTTTCCTGTTCATTCTGTCTGTAGCCTTTATGGCCCCAAAATCCGGATCTGCAGCATCGTTGATGTTGCAATACTTGTGAGTAAACACTGTGCAAAAAATGAAGCTGATGTGAAGGTACAAGGTTGGATCACTCTTTGATTGCATAGGGTCCTGTTAATCCCAAAGGGCAATAAATTGCTGTAAGAATTCCTATAACTCTTAGAGTTCCTCTGCAAGTGAAACCTCAGGAAGGCTTCATTTTCATGCCCAGTGGGTTTTATCATGGGGAGAAGGAGTGTTAGAGCTGTATAGTTGTTTACTGACTATATTGAGAAACAGAGGGTGATTAAGTGATTTGCCCAAGTAGTAAGCCAATTTAATACATCAAAAATAGATATAAGGAGCTTTGATTCTAACCTTTTTAACTGCTACACAGCTCTGTGTCTTAACTAAGGTAGATGTCATCACCTGTGTAGAAGTAATAATGAGTTTTAGTCCTGAATATAATACTAAAACTTTTTTCTTCGTTTGTATTAAGATTTTAATTATTTAAAAAAATGCTATGGTATTGGTTGAAATAGGATGAAAATGGTATACTTTTTCAGTGCTTATGGTTAAGATTTATTAATATGCAACTTGTAAAACACAGTCTGTAGGATTCTATAATAACTAGTGCCAAAGCATAAACGTAGGTGCTTGGTTTTTTTGGTGGCTGGTTGGTTTTTCGTTTTGGTTTTGGTTTTGCTTGTCTGCTCTAGTGATAAAGTGGTCAGTCATTTGTGCCTGTGTCTTTAGAGATACAGCTCCTCAATTAAAGATATTTAAAAACGTGTGGTAGCATTAAGAAAAATCCAGTGTAGTCATAGTTAGCCTTTGGTTTCTATGTATGCAGTTCTTGAACTATAATGTGACATTTTATGATTTGGGTAAAACTTCTCTGTAGAATGCAGTTGTTTCCAGGCATACCACTCTACTTTAAAAAGAGAGGAAATGCTTTGCGTGAAACTACGTAACATAAGTAGCGTTTGCTATATGAATCAGGGGAACCTTGGGGACCTGAATTCGGCTGTCAGCAAATCAGTGTAGAATTTTCAGTGGATATTGCTTTTAATTGTTATAGGCTGTGTAATGTTGTGCCTGTCACCAAAAACTGGCAAAGACCAGATTGTTGGTGCAGCTTCTCTGCCAAAGGGGATATTATCATTACGAAAATCTACTCCTCAAAACAAAATTGCTTCTCTCTGTTGTAGGATAAACGTTACGAATAATACATATTTGTGAATAAAAAGTAAGATTATGTAAAAAAAGACATTTAAATTGACATTTTATAAACTGTATATATGTACTTACATGTATTTTATATATTTAAATGGACAATTTATATGTACAATTATATATAATTA